>NC_079214.1:7031074-7073574 GCF_029633865.1 Lampris incognitus | reverse complement strand
TCCCTGTCCAGTTTGGCGGCCGACCCAAACCAGGCAGTCCTGACTGTCCGTTGTAGTCTGTCCCTGTCCTATTTGGCGGCCGACCCAAACCAGACAGTCTTGACTGTCCGTTGTAGCCCGTCCCTGTCCTGTTTGGTGGCCGATCTAAACCAGACAGTCCCGACTGTCCGTTGTAGCCCGTCCCTGTCCTGTTTGGTGGCCGATCCAAACCAGACAGTCCCGACTGTCCGTTGTAGTCCGTCCCTGTCCAGTTTGGTGGCCGATCCAAACCAGACTGTCCTGACTGTCCGTTGTAATCTGTCCCTGTCCAGTTTGGTGGCCGATCCAAACCAGACAGTCTTGACTGTCCGTTGTAGCCCGTCCCTGTCCTGTTTGGTGGCCGATCCAAACCAGACAATCCTGACTGTCCGTTGTAGTCTGTCCCTGTCCTGTTTGGCGGCCGACCCAAACCAGGCAGTCCTGACTGTCCGTTGTAGTCTGTCCCTGTCCTGTTTGGCGGCCGATCCAAACCAGACAATCTTGACTGTCCGTTGTAGCCCGTCCCTGTCCTGTTTGGTGGCCGATCCAAACCAGACAGTCCCGACTGTCCGTTGTAGCCCGTCCCTGTCCTGTTTGGTGGCCGATCCAAACCAGGCAGTCTTGACTGTCCGTTGTAGTCCGTCCCTGTCCTGTTTGGTGGCCGATCCAAACCAGACAGTCCCGACTGTCCGTTGTAGCCCGTCCCTGTCCTGTTTGGTGGCCGATCCAAACCAGGCAGTCCCGACTGTCCATTGTAGCCCGTCCCTGTCCTGTTTGGTGGCCGATCCAAACCAGGCAGTCCTGACTGTCCGTTGTAGCCCGTCCCTGTCCTGTTTGGTGGCTGATCCAAACCAGATAGTCCTGACTGTCTGTTGTAGCCCGTCCCTGTCCTGTTTGGTGGCTGATCCAAACCAGATAGTCCTGACTATCCGTTGTAGTCCGTCCCTGTCCAGTTTGGTGGCTGATCCAAACCAGATAGTCCTGACTGTCTGTTGTAGCCCGTCCCTGTCCTGTTTGGTGGCTGATCCAAACCAGATAGTCCTGACTATCCGTTGTAGTCTGTCCCTGTCCAGTTTGGTGGCCGATCCAAACCAGGCAGTCCCGACTGTCCGTTGTAGCCCGTCCCTGTCCTGTTTGGTGGCCGATCCAAACCAGGCAGTCCCGACTGTCTGTTGTAGCCCGTCCCTGTCCCGTTTGGTGGCCGATCCAAACCAGACAGTCCTGACTGTCCGTTGTAGTCTGTCCCTGTCCTGTCTGGTGGCCGATCCAAACCAGGCAGTCCTGACTGTCTGTTGTAGCCCGTCCCTGTCCTGTTTGGTGGCTGATCCAAACCAGACAGTCTTGACTGTCCGTTGTAGTCTGTCCCTGTCCAGTTTGGTGGCCGACCCAAACCAGACAGTCCCGACTGTCCATCGTAGCCCGTCCCTGTCCTGTTTGGTGGCCGATCCAAACCAGACAGTCCCGACTGTCCGTTGTAGTCCGTCCCTGTCCAGTCGGGTGGCTGATCCAAACCAGACTATCCTGACTGTCCGTTGTAATCCGTCCCTGTCCGGTTTGGTGGCCGATCCAAACCAGACAGTCTTGACTGTCCGTTGTAGTCCGTCCCTGTCCTGTTTGGTGGCCGATCCAAACCAGACTGTCCTGACTGTCCGTTGTAGCCCGTCCCTGTCCTGTTTGGTGACCGATCCAAACCAGACTGTCCTGACTGTCCGTTGTAATCTGTCCCTGTCCGGTTTGGTGGCCGATCCAAACCAGACAGTCTTGACTGTCTGTTGTAGTCCGTCCCTGTCCTGTTTGGTGGCCGATCCAAACCAGACTGTCCTGACTGTCCGTTGTAGCCCGTCCCTGTCCTGTTTGGTGGCCGATCCAAACCAGACAGTCCTGACTGTCCGTTGTAGCCCGTCCCTGTCCTGTTTGGTGGCCGATCCAAACCAGACAGTCCTGACTGTCCGTTGTAGCCCGTCTCTGTCCTGTTTGGTGACCGATCCAAACCAGACAGTCTTGACTGTCCGTTGTAGCCCGTCCCTGTCCTGTTTGGTGGCCGATCCAAACCAGACAGTCCCGACTGTCCGTTGTAGCCCGTCCCTGTCCTGTTTGGTGGCCGATCCAAACCAGACAGTCCTGACTGTCCGTTGTAGTCCGCCCCTGTCCAGTTTGGTGGCCGATCCAAACCAGACAGTCCTGACTGTCCGTTGTAGTCTGTCCCTGTCCTGTCTGGTGGCCGATCCAAACCAGGCAGTCCTGACTGTCTGTTGTAGCCCGTCCCTGTCCAGTTTGGTGGCTGATCCAAACCAGACAGTCTTGACTGTCCGTTGTAGTCTGTCCCTGTCCTGTTTGGTGGCCGACCCAAACCAGACAGTCCTGACTGTCCGTCGTAGCCCGTCCCTGTCCTGTTTGGTGGCCGATCCAAACCAGACAGTCCCGACTGTCCGTTGTAGCCCGTCCCTGTCCTGTTTGGTGGCCGATCCAAACCAGACAGTCCTGACTGTCCGTTGTAGTCCGTCCCTGTCCAGTTTGGTGGCCGATCCAAACCAGGCAGTCCTGACTGTCCGTTGTAGTCCGTCCCTGTCCTGTTTGGTGGCCGATCCAAACCAGACTATCCTGACTGTCCGTTGTAATCCGTCCCTGTCCAGTTTGGTGGCCGATCCAAACCAGACAGTCTTGACTGTCCGTTGTAGTCCGTCCCTGTCCTGTTTGGTGGCCGATCCAAACCAGACTGTCCTGACTGTCCGTTGTAGCCCGTCCCTGTCCTGTTTGGTGACCGATCCAAACCAGACTGTCCTGACTGTCCGTTGTAATCTGTCCCTGTCCGGTTTGGTGGCCGATCCAAACCAGACAGTCTTGACTGTCTGTTGTAGTCCGTCCCTGTCCTGTTTGGTGGCCGATCCAAACCAGACTGTCCTGACTGTCCGTTGTAATCCGTCCCTGTCCTGTTTGGTGGCCGATCCAAACCAGACAGTCCCGACTGTCCGTTGTAGCCCGTCCCTGTCCTGTTTGGTGGCCGATCCAAACCAGGCAGTCTTGACTGTCCGTTGTAGTCCGTCCCTGCCCTGTTTGGTGGCCGATCCAAACCAGACAGTCCCGACTGTCCATTGTAGCCCGTCCCTGTCCTGTTTGGTGGCCGATCCAAACCAGGCAGTCCCGACTGTCCATTGTAGCCCGTCCCTGTCCTGTTTGGTGGCTGATCCAAACCAGATAGTCCTGACTATCCGTTGTAGTCCGTCCCTGTCCTGTTTGGTGGCTGATCCAAACCAGACAGTCCTGACTGTCTGTTGTAGTCTGTCCCTATCCAGTTTGGTGGCCGATCCAAACCAGACTGTCCTGACTGTCCGTTGTAATCCGTCCCTGTCCTGTTTGGTGGCCGATCCAAACCAGACAGTCCTGACTGTCCGTTGTAGCCCGTCCCTGTCCTGTTTGGTGGCCGATCCAAACCAGACAGTCCTGACTGTCCGTTGTAGCCCGTCCCTGTCCTGTTTGGTGGCCGATCCAAACCAGACAGTCCCGACTGTCCGTTGTAGCCCGTCCCTGTCCTGTTTGGTGGCCGATCCAAACCAGACAGTCCTGACTGTCCGTTGTAGTCCGCCCCTGTCCAGTTTGGTGGCCGATCCAAACCAGACAGTCCTGACTGTCCGTTGTAGTCTGTCCCTGTCCTGTCTGGTGGCCGATCCAAACCAGGCAGTCCTGACTGTCTGTTGTAGCCCGTCCCTGTCCAGTTTGGTGGCTGATCCAAACCAGACAGTCTTGACTGTCCGTTGTAGTCTGTCCCTGTCCGGTTTGGTGGCCGACCCAAACCAGACAGTCCCGACTGTCCGTCGTAGCCCGTCCCTGTCCTGTTTGGTGGCCGATCCAAACCAGACAGTCCCGACTGTCCGTTGTAGCCCGTCCCTGTCCTGTTTGGTGGCCGATCCAAACCAGACAGTCCTGACTGTCCGTTGTAGTCCGTCCCTGTCCAGTTTGGTGGCCGATCCAAACCAGGCAGTCCTGACTGTCCGTTGTAGTCCGTCCCTGTCCTGTTTGGTGGCCGATCCAAACCAGACTATCCTGACTGTCCGTTGTAATCCGTCCCTGTCCAGTTTGGTGGCCGATCCAAACCAGACAGTCTTGACTGTCCGTTGTAGTCCGTCCCTGTCCTGTTTGGTGGCCGATCCAAACCAGACTGTCCTGACTGTCCGTTGTAGCCCGTCCCTGTCCTGTTTGGTGACCGATCCAAACCAGACTGCCCTGACTGTCCGTTGTAATCTGTCCCTGTCCGGTTTGGTGGCCGATCCAAACCAGACAGTCTTGACTGTCTGTTGTAGTCCGTCCCTGTCCTGTTTGGTGGCCGATCCAAACCAGACTGTCCTGACTGTCCGTTGTAATCCGTCCCTGTCCAGTTTGGTGGCCGATCCAAACCAGACAGTCCCGACTGTCCGTTGTAGCCCGTCCCTGTCCTGTTTGGTGGCCGATCCAAACCAGGCAGTCCTGACTGTCCGTTGTAATCTGTCCCTGTCCAGTTTGGTGGCCGATCCAAACCAGACAGTCTTGACTGTCCGTTGTAGCCCGTCCCTGTCCTGTTTGGTGGCCGATCCAAACCAGACAATCCTGACTGTCCGTTGTAGTCTGTCCCTGTCCTGTTTGGCGGCCGACCCAAACCAGGCAGTCCTGACTGTCCGTTGTAGTCTGTCCCTGTCCTGTTTGGCGGCCGATCCAAACCAGACAATCTTGACTGTCCGTTGTAGCCCGTCCCTGTCCTGTTTGGTGGCCGATCCAAACCAGACAGTCCCGACTGTCCGTTGTAGCCCGTCCCTGTCCTGTTTGGTGGCCGATCCAAACCAGGCAGTCTTGACTGTCCGTTGTAGTCCGTCCCTGTCCTGTTTGGTGGCCGATCCAAACCAGACAGTCCCGACTGTCCGTTGTAGCCCGTCCCTGTCCTGTTTGGTGGCCGATCCAAACCAGGCAGTCCCGACTGTCCATTGTAGCCCGTCCCTGTCCTGTTTGGTGGCCGATCCAAACCAGGCAGTCCTGACTGTCCGTTGTAGCCCGTCCCTGTCCTGTTTGGTGGCTGATCCAAACCAGATAGTCCTGACTGTCTGTTGTAGCCCGTCCCTGTCCTGTTTGGTGGCTGATCCAAACCAGATAGTCCTGACTATCCGTTGTAGTCCGTCCCTGTCCAGTTTGGTGGCTGATCCAAACCAGATAGTCCTGACTGTCTGTTGTAGCCCGTCCCTGTCCTGTTTGGTGGCTGATCCAAACCAGATAGTCCTGACTATCCGTTGTAGTCTGTCCCTGTCCAGTTTGGTGGCCGATCCAAACCAGGCAGTCCCGACTGTCCGTTGTAGCCCGTCCCTGTCCTGTTTGGTGGCCGATCCAAACCAGGCAGTCCCGACTGTCTGTTGTAGCCCGTCCCTGTCCCGTTTGGTGGCCGATCCAAACCAGACAGTCCTGACTGTCCGTTGTAGTCCGTCCCTGTCCTGTCTGGTGGCCGATCCAAACCAGGCAGTCCTGACTGTCTGTTGTAGCCCGTCCCTGTCCTGTTTGGTGGCTGATCCAAACCAGACAGTCTTGACTGTCCGTTGTAGTCTGTCCCTGTCCAGTTTGGTGGCCGACCCAAACCAGACAGTCCCGACTGTCCATCGTAGCCCGTCCCTGTCCTGTTTGGTGGCCGATCCAAACCAGACAGTCCTGACTGTCTGTTGTAGCCCGTCCCTGTCCTGTTTGGTGGCTGATCCAAACCAGATAGTCCTGACTATCCGTTGTAGTCTGTCCCTGTCCAGTTTGGTGGCCGATCCAAACCAGGCAGTCCCGACTGTCCGTTGTAGCCCGTCCCTGTCCTGTTTGGTGGCCGATCCAAACCAGGCAGTCCCGACTGTCTGTTGTAGCCCGTCCCTGTCCCGTTTGGTGGCCGATCCAAACCAGGCAGTCTTGACTGTCCGTTGTAGTCCGTCCCTGTCCTGTTTGGTGGCCGATCCAAACCAGACAGTCCCGACTGTCCGTTGTAGCCCGTCCCTGTCCTGTTTGGTGGCCGATCCAAACCAGGCAGTCCCGACTGTCCATTGTAGCCCGTCCCTGTCCTGTTTGGTGGCCGATCCAAACCAGGCAGTCCTGGCTGTCCGTTGTAGCCCGTCCCTGTCCTGTTTGGTGGCTGATCCAAACCAGATAGTCCTGACTGTCTGTTGTAGCCCGTCCCTGTCCTGTTTGGTGGCTGATCCAAACCAGATAGTCCTGACTATCCGTTGTAGTCCGTCCCTGTCCAGTTTGGTGGCTGATCCAAACCAGATAGTCCTGACTGTCTGTTGTAGCCCGTCCCTGTCCTGTTTGGTGGCTGATCCAAACCAGATAGTCCTGACTATCCGTTGTAGTCTGTCCCTGTCCAGTTTGGTGGCCGATCCAAACCAGGCAGTCCCGACTGTCCGTTGTAGCCCGTCCCTGTCCTGTTTGGTGGCCGATCCAAACCAGGCAGTCCCGACTGTCTGTTGTAGCCCGTCCCTGTCCCGTTTGGTGGCCGATCCAAACCAGACAGTCCTGACTGTCCGTTGTAGTCTGTCCCTGTCCTGTCTGGTGGCCGATCCAAACCAGGCAGTCCTGACTGTCTGTTGTAGCCCGTCCCTGTCCTGTTTGGTGGCTGATCCAAACCAGACAGTCTTGACTGTCCGTTGTAGTCTGTCCCTGTCCAGTTTGGTGGCCGACCCAAACCAGACAGTCCCGACTGTCCATCGTAGCCCGTCCCTGTCCTGTTTGGTGGCCGATCCAAACCAGACAGTCCCGACTGTCCGTTGTAGTCCGTCCCTGTCCAGTCGGGTGGCTGATCCAAACCAGACTATCCTGACTGTCCGTTGTAATCCGTCCCTGTCCGGTTTGGTGGCCGATCCAAACCAGACAGTCTTGACTGTCCGTTGTAGTCCGTCCCTGTCCTGTTTGGTGGCCGATCCAAACCAGACTGTCCTGACTGTCCGTTGTAGCCCGTCCCTGTCCTGTTTGGTGACCGATCCAAACCAGACTGTCCTGACTGTCCGTTGTAATCTGTCCCTGTCCGGTTTGGTGGCCGATCCAAACCAGACAGTCTTGACTGTCTGTTGTAGTCCGTCCCTGTCCTGTTTGGTGGCCGATCCAAACCAGACTGTCCTGACTGTCCGTTGTAGCCCGTCCCTGTCCTGTTTGGTGGCCGATCCAAACCAGACAGTCCTGACTGTCCGTTGTAGCCCGTCCCTGTCCTGTTTGGTGGCCGATCCAAACCAGACAGTCCTGACTGTCCGTTGTAGCCCGTCTCTGTCCTGTTTGGTGACCGATCCAAACCAGACAGTCTTGACTGTCCGTTGTAGCCCGTCCCTGTCCTGTTTGGTGGCCGATCCAAACCAGACAGTCCCGACTGTCCGTTGTAGCCCGTCCCTGTCCTGTTTGGTGGCCGATCCAAACCAGACAGTCCTGACTGTCCGTTGTAGTCCGCCCCTGTCCAGTTTGGTGGCCGATCCAAACCAGACAGTCCTGACTGTCCGTTGTAGTCTGTCCCTGTCCTGTCTGGTGGCCGATCCAAACCAGGCAGTCCTGACTGTCTGTTGTAGCCCGTCCCTGTCCAGTTTGGTGGCTGATCCAAACCAGACAGTCTTGACTGTCCGTTGTAGTCTGTCCCTGTCCTGTTTGGTGGCCGACCCAAACCAGACAGTCCTGACTGTCCGTCGTAGCCCGTCCCTGTCCTGTTTGGTGGCCGATCCAAACCAGACAGTCCCGACTGTCCGTTGTAGCCCGTCCCTGTCCTGTTTGGTGGCCGATCCAAACCAGACAGTCCTGACTGTCCGTTGTAGTCCGTCCCTGTCCAGTTTGGTGGCCGATCCAAACCAGGCAGTCCTGACTGTCCGTTGTAGTCCGTCCCTGTCCTGTTTGGTGGCCGATCCAAACCAGACTATCCTGACTGTCCGTTGTAATCCGTCCCTGTCCAGTTTGGTGGCCGATCCAAACCAGACAGTCTTGACTGTCCGTTGTAGTCCGTCCCTGTCCTGTTTGGTGGCCGATCCAAACCAGACTGTCCTGACTGTCCGTTGTAGCCCGTCCCTGTCCTGTTTGGTGACCGATCCAAACCAGACTGTCCTGACTGTCCGTTGTAATCTGTCCCTGTCCGGTTTGGTGGCCGATCCAAACCAGACAGTCTTGACTGTCTGTTGTAGTCCGTCCCTGTCCTGTTTGGTGGCCGATCCAAACCAGACTGTCCTGACTGTCCGTTGTAATCCGTCCCTGTCCTGTTTGGTGGCCGATCCAAACCAGACAGTCCCGACTGTCCGTTGTAGCCCGTCCCTGTCCTGTTTGGTGGCCGATCCAAACCAGGCAGTCTTGACTGTCCGTTGTAGTCCGTCCCTGCCCTGTTTGGTGGCCGATCCAAACCAGACAGTCCCGACTGTCCATTGTAGCCCGTCCCTGTCCTGTTTGGTGGCCGATCCAAACCAGGCAGTCCCGACTGTCCATTGTAGCCCGTCCCTGTCCTGTTTGGTGGCTGATCCAAACCAGATAGTCCTGACTATCCGTTGTAGTCCGTCCCTGTCCTGTTTGGTGGCTGATCCAAACCAGACAGTCCTGACTGTCTGTTGTAGTCTGTCCCTATCCAGTTTGGTGGCCGATCCAAACCAGACTGTCCTGACTGTCCGTTGTAATCCGTCCCTGTCCTGTTTGGTGGCCGATCCAAACCAGACAGTCCTGACTGTCCGTTGTAGCCCGTCCCTGTCCTGTTTGGTGGCCGATCCAAACCAGACAGTCCTGACTGTCCGTTGTAGCCCGTCCCTGTCCTGTTTGGTGACCGATCCAAACCAGACAGTCTTGACTGTCCGTTGTAGCCCGTCCCTGTCCTGTTTGGTGGCCGATCCAAACCAGACAGTCCCGACTGTCCGTTGTAGCCCGTCCCTGTCCTGTTTGGTGGCCGATCCAAACCAGACAGTCCTGACTGTCCGTTGTAGTCCGCCCCTGTCCAGTTTGGTGGCCGATCCAAACCAGACAGTCCTGACTGTCCGTTGTAGTCTGTCCCTGTCCTGTCTGGTGGCCGATCCAAACCAGGCAGTCCTGACTGTCTGTTGTAGCCCGTCCCTGTCCAGTTTGGTGGCTGATCCAAACCAGACAGTCTTGACTGTCCGTTGTAGTCTGTCCCTGTCCGGTTTGGTGGCCGACCCAAACCAGACAGTCCCGACTGTCCGTCGTAGCCCGTCCCTGTCCTGTTTGGTGGCCGATCCAAACCAGACAGTCCCGACTGTCCGTTGTAGCCCGTCCCTGTCCTGTTTGGTGGCCGATCCAAACCAGACAGTCCTGACTGTCCGTTGTAGTCCGTCCCTGTCCAGTTTGGTGGCCGATCCAAACCAGGCAGTCCTGACTGTCCGTTGTAGTCCGTCCCTGTCCTGTTTGGTGGCCGATCCAAACCAGACTATCCTGACTGTCCGTTGTAATCCGTCCCTGTCCAGTTTGGTGGCCGATCCAAACCAGACAGTCTTGACTGTCCGTTGTAGTCCGTCCCTGTCCTGTTTGGTGGCCGATCCAAACCAGACTGTCCTGACTGTCCGTTGTAGCCCGTCCCTGTCCTGTTTGGTGACCGATCCAAACCAGACTGTCCTGACTGTCCGTTGTAATCTGTCCCTGTCCGGTTTGGTGGCCGATCCAAACCAGACAGTCTTGACTGTCTGTTGTAGTCCGTCCCTGTCCTGTTTGGTGGCCGATCCAAACCAGACTGTCCTGACTGTCCGTTGTAATCCGTCCCTGTCCAGTTTGGTGGCCGATCCAAACCAGACAGTCCCGACTGTCCGTTGTAGCCCGTCCCTGTCCTGTTTGGTGGCCGATCCAAACCAGGCAGTCTTGACTGTCCGTTGTAGTCCGTCCCTGCCCTGTTTGGTGGCCGATCCAAACCAGACAGTCCCGACTGTCCGTTGTAGCCCGTCCCTGTCCTGTTTGGTGGCCGATCCAAACCAGGCAGTCCCGACTGTCCATTGTAGCCCGTCCCTGTCCTGTTTGGTGGCTGATCCAAACCAGATAGTCCTGACTATCCGTTGTAGTCCGTCCCTGTCCTGTTTGGTGGCTGATCCAAACCAGACAGTCCTGACTGTCTGTTGTAGTCTGTCCCTATCCAGTTTGGTGGCCGATCCAAACCAGACTGTCCTGACTGTCCGTTGTAGTCCGTCCCTGTCCAGTTTGGTGGCCGATCCAAACCAGACAGTCCCGACTGTCCGTTGTAGCCCGTCCCTGTCCTGTTTGGTGGCCGATCCAAACCAGACAGTCCCGACTGTCCGTTGTAGCCCGTCCCTGTCCTGTTTGGTGGCCGATCCAAACCAGACAGTCCCGACTGTCCGTTGTAGCCCGTCCCTGTCCTGTTTGGTGGCCGATCCAAACCAGGCAGTCCCGACTGTCTGTTGTAGCCCGTCCCTGTCCTGTTTGGTGGCCGATCCAAACCAGGCAGTCCTGACTGTCCGTTGTAGCCCGTCCCTGTCCTGTTTGGTGGCCGATCCAAACCAGACAGTCTTGACTGTCCGTTGTAGCCCGTCCCTGTCCTGTTTGGTGGCCGATCCAAACCAGACAGTCCCGACTGTCCGTTGTAGTCCGTCCCTGTCCAGTTTGGTGGCCGATCCAAGCCAGGCAGTCCTGACTGTCCGTTGTAGTCCGTCCCTGTCCTGTTTGGTGGCCGATCCAAACCAGACTATCCTGACTGTCCGTTGTAATCCGTCCCTGTCCGGTTTGGTGGCCGATCCAAACCAGACAGTCTTGACTGTCCGTTGTAGTCCGTCCCTGTCCTGTTTGGTGGCCGATCCAAACCAGACAGTCTTGACTGTCTGTTGTAGTCCGTCCCTGTCCTGTTTGGTGGCCGATCCAAACCAGACTGTCCTGACTGTCCGTTGTAATCCGTCCCTGTCCTGTTTGGTGGCCGATCCAAACCAGACAGTCCTGACTGTCCGTTGTAGCCCGTCCCTGTCCTGTTTGGTGGCCGATCCAAACCAGACAGTCCTGACTGTCCGTTGTAGCCCGTCCCTGTCCTGTTTGGTGACCGATCCAAACCAGACAGTCTTGACTGTCCGTTGTAGCCCGTCCCTGTCCTGTTTGGTGGCCGATCCAAACCAGACAGTCCCGACTGTCCGTTGTAGCCCGTCCCTGTCCTGTTTGGTGGCCGATCCAAACCAGACAGTCCTGACTGTCCGTTGTAGTCCGTCCCTGTCCAGTTTGGTGGCCGATCCAAACCAGACAGTCCTGACTGTCCGTTGTAGTCCGCCCCTGTCCTGTTTGGTGGCCGATCCAAACCAGACAGTCCCGACTGTCCGTTGTAGCCCGTCCCTGTCCTGTTTGGTGGCCGATCCAAACCAGGCAGTCCCGACTGTCCATTGTAGCCCGTCCCTGTCCTGTTTGGTGGCTGATCCAAACCAGATAGTCCTGACTATCCGTTGTAGTCCGTCCCTGTCCTGTTTGGTGGCTGATCCAAACCAGACAGTCCTGACTGTCTGTTGTAGTCTGTCCCTATCCAGTTTGGTGGCCGATCCAAACCAGACTGTCCTGACTGTCCGTTGTAGTCCGTCCCTGTCCAGTTTGGTGGCCGATCCAAACCAGACAGTCCCGACTGTCCGTTGTAGCCCGTCCCTGTCCTGTTTGGTGGCCGATCCAAACCAGACAGTCCCGACTGTCCGTTGTAGCCCGTCCCTGTCCTGTTTGGTGGCCGATCCAAACCAGACAGTCCCGACTGTCCGTTTTAGCCCGTCCCTGTCCTGTTTGGTGGCCGATCCAAACCAGGCAGTCCCGACTGTCTGTTGTAGCCCGTCCCTGTCCTGTTTGGTGGCCGATCCAAACCAGGCAGTCCTGACTGTCTGTTGTAGCCCGTCCCTGTCCTGTTTGGTGGCTGATCCAAACCAGACAGTCTTGACTGTCCGTTGTAGTCTGTCCCTGTCCAGTTTGGTGGCCGACCCAAACCAGACAGTCCTGACTGTCCGTCGTAGCCCGTCCCTGTCCTGTTTGGTGGCCGATCCAAACCAGACAGTCTTGACTGTCTGTTGTAGCCCGTCCCTGTCCAGTTTGGTGGCTGATCCAAACCAGACAGTCTTGACTGTCCGTTGTAGTCTGTCCCTGTCCAGTTTGGTGGCCGACCCAAACCAGACAGTCCTGACTGTCCGTCGTAGCCCGTCCCTGTCCTGTTTGGTGGCCGATCCAAACCAGACAGTCCCGACTGTCCGTTGTAGCCCGTCCCTGTCCTGTTTGGTGGCCGATCCAAACCAGACAGTCCTGACTGTCCGTTGTAGTCCGTCCCTGTCCAGTTTGGTGGCCGATCCAAACCAGGCAGTCCTGACTGTCCGTTGTAGTCCGTCCCTGTCCTGTTTGGTGGCCGATCCAAACCAGACTATCCTGACTGTCCGTTGTAATCCGTCCCTGTCCAGTTTGGTGGCCGATCCAAACCAGACAGTCTTGACTGTCCGTTGTAGTCCGTCCCTGTCCTGTTTGGTGGCCGATCCAAACCAGACTGTCCTGACTGTCCGTTGTAGCCCGTCCCTGTCCTGTTTGGTGACCGATCCAAACCAGACTGTCCTGACTGTCCGTTGTAATCTGTCCCTGTCCGGTTTGGTGGCCGATCCAAACCAGACAGTCTTGACTGTCTGTTGTAGTCCGTCCCTGTCCTGTTTGGTGGCCGATCCAAACCAGACTGTCCTGACTGTCCGTTGTAATCCGTCCCTGTCCTGTTTGGTGGCCGATCCAAACCAGACAGTCCCGACTGTCCGTTGTAGCCCGTCCCTGTCCTGTTTGGTGGCCGATCCAAACCAGGCAGTCTTGACTGTCCGTTGTAGTCCGTCCCTGCCCTGTTTGGTGGCCGATCCAAACCAGACAGTCCCGACTGTCCATTGTAGCCCGTCCCTGTCCTGTTTGGTGGCCGATCCAAACCAGGCAGTCCCGACTGTCCATTGTAGCCCGTCCCTGTCCTGTTTGGTGGCTGATCCAAACCAGATAGTCCTGACTATCCGTTGTAGTCCGTCCCTGTCCTGTTTGGTGGCTGATCCAAACCAGACAGTCCTGACTGTCTGTTGTAGTCTGTCCCTATCCAGTTTGGTGGCCGATCCAAACCAGACTGTCCTGACTGTCCGTTGTAATCCGTCCCTGTCCTGTTTGGTGGCCGATCCAAACCAGACAGTCCTGACTGTCCGTTGTAGCCCGTCCCTGTCCTGTTTGGTGGCCGATCCAAACCAGACAGTCCTGACTGTCCGTTGTAGCCCGTCCCTGTCCTGTTTGGTGACCGATCCAAACCAGACAGTCTTGACTGTCCGTTGTAGCCCGTCCCTGTCCTGTTTGGTGGCCGATCCAAACCAGACAGTCCCGACTGTCCGTTGTAGCCCGTCCCTGTCCTGTTTGGTGGCCGATCCAAACCAGACAGTCCTGACTGTCCGTTGTAGTCCGCCCCTGTCCAGTTTGGTGGCCGATCCAAACCAGACAGTCCTGACTGTCCGTTGTAGTCTGTCCCTGTCCTGTCTGGTGGCCGATCCAAACCAGGCAGTCCTGACTGTCTGTTGTAGCCCGTCCCTGTCCAGTTTGGTGGCTGATCCAAACCAGACAGTCTTGACTGTCCGTTGTAGTCTGTCCCTGTCCGGTTTGGTGGCCGACCCAAACCAGACAGTCCCGACTGTCCGTCGTAGCCCGTCCCTGTCCTGTTTGGTGGCCGATCCAAACCAGACAGTCCCGACTGTCCGTTGTAGCCCGTCCCTGTCCTGTTTGGTGGCCGATCCAAACCAGACAGTCCTGACTGTCCGTTGTAGTCCGTCCCTGTCCAGTTTGGTGGCCGATCCAAACCAGGCAGTCCTGACTGTCCGTTGTAGTCCGTCCCTGTCCTGTTTGGTGGCCGATCCAAACCAGACTATCCTGACTGTCCGTTGTAATCCGTCCCTGTCCAGTTTGGTGGCCGATCCAAACCAGACAGTCTTGACTGTCCGTTGTAGTCCGTCCCTGTCCTGTTTGGTGGCCGATCCAAACCAGACTGTCCTGACTGTCCGTTGTAGCCCGTCCCTGTCCTGTTTGGTGACCGATCCAAACCAGACTGTCCTGACTGTCCGTTGTAATCTGTCCCTGTCCGGTTTGGTGGCCGATCCAAACCAGACAGTCTTGACTGTCTGTTGTAGTCCGTCCCTGTCCTGTTTGGTGGCCGATCCAAACCAGACTATCCTGACTGTCCGTTGTAATCCGTCCCTGTCCAGTTTGGTGGCCGATCCAAACCAGACAGTCTTGACTGTCCGTTGTAGTCCGTCCCTGTCCTGTTTGGTGGCCGATCCAAACCAGACTGTCCTGACTGTCCGTTGTAGCCCGTCCCTGTCCTGTTTGGTGACCGATCCAAACCAGACTGTCCTGACTGTCCGTTGTAATCTGTCCCTGTCCGGTTTGGTGGCCGATCCAAACCAGACAGTCTTGACTGTCTGTTGTAGTCCGTCCCTGTCCTGTTTGGTGGCCGATCCAAACCAGACTGTCCTGACTGTCCGTTGTAATCCGTCCCTGTCCTGTTTGGTGGCCGATCCAAACCAGACAGTCCCGACTGTCCGTTGTAGCCCGTCCCTGTCCTGTTTGGTGGCCGATCCAAACCAGGCAGTCTTGACTGTCCGTTGTAGTCCGTCCCTGCCCTGTTTGGTGGCCGATCCAAACCAGACAGTCCCGACTGTCCATTGTAGCCCGTCCCTGTCCTGTTTGGTGGCCGATCCAAACCAGGCAGTCCCGACTGTCCATTGTAGCCCGTCCCTGTCCTGTTTGGTGGCTGATCCAAACCAGATAGTCCTGACTATCCGTTGTAGTCCGTCCCTGTCCTGTTTGGTGGCTGATCCAAACCAGACAGTCCTGACTGTCTGTTGTAGTCTGTCCCTATCCAGTTTGGTGGCCGATCCAAACCAGACTGTCCTGACTGTCCGTTGTAATCCGTCCCTGTCCTGTTTGGTGGCCGATCCAAACCAGACAGTCCTGACTGTCCGTTGTAGCCCGTCCCTGTCCTGTTTGGTGGCCGATCCAAACCAGACAGTCCTGACTGTCCGTTGTAGCCCGTCCCTGTCCTGTTTGGTGACCGATCCAAACCAGACAGTCTTGACTGTCCGTTGTAGCCCGTCCCTGTCCTGTTTGGTGGCCGATCCAAACCAGACAGTCCCGACTGTCCGTTGTAGCCCGTCCCTGTCCTGTTTGGTGGCCGATCCAAACCAGACAGTCCTGACTGTCCGTTGTAGTCCGCCCCTGTCCAGTTTGGTGGCCGATCCAAACCAGACAGTCCTGACTGTCCGTTGTAGTCTGTCCCTGTCCTGTCTGGTGGCCGATCCAAACCAGGCAGTCCTGACTGTCTGTTGTAGCCCGTCCCTGTCCAGTTTGGTGGCTGATCCAAACCAGACAGTCTTGACTGTCCGTTGTAGTCTGTCCCTGTCCGGTTTGGTGGCCGACCCAAACCAGACAGTCCCGACTGTCCGTCGTAGCCCGTCCCTGTCCTGTTTGGTGGCCGATCCAAACCAGACAGTCCCGACTGTCCGTTGTAGCCCGTCCCTGTCCTGTTTGGTGGCCGATCCAAACCAGACAGTCCTGACTGTCCGTTGTAGTCCGTCCCTGTCCAGTTTGGTGGCCGATCCAAACCAGGCAGTCCTGACTGTCCGTTGTAGTCCGTCCCTGTCCTGTTTGGTGGCCGATCCAAACCAGACTATCCTGACTGTCCGTTGTAATCCGTCCCTGTCCAGTTTGGTGGCCGATCCAAACCAGACAGTCTTGACTGTCCGTTGTAGTCCGTCCCTGTCCTGTTTGGTGGCCGATCCAAACCAGACTGTCCTGACTGTCCGTTGTAGCCCGTCCCTGTCCTGTTTGGTGACCGATCCAAACCAGACTGTCCTGACTGTCCGTTGTAATCTGTCCCTGTCCGGTTTGGTGGCCGATCCAAACCAGACAGTCTTGACTGTCTGTTGTAGTCCGTCCCTGTCCTGTTTGGTGGCCGATCCAAACCAGACTGTCCTGACTGTCCGTTGTAATCCGTCCCTGTCCAGTTTGGTGGCCGATCCAAACCAGACAGTCCCGACTGTCCGTTGTAGCCCGTCCCTGTCCTGTTTGGTGGCCGATCCAAACCAGGCAGTCTTGACTGTCCGTTGTAGTCCGTCCCTGCCCTGTTTGGTGGCCGATCCAAACCAGACAGTCCCGACTGTCCGTTGTAGCCCGTCCCTGTCCTGTTTGGTGGCCGATCCAAACCAGGCAGTCCCGACTGTCCATTGTAGCCCGTCCCTGTCCTGTTTGGTGGCTGATCCAAACCAGATAGTCCTGACTATCCGTTGTAGTCCGTCCCTGTCCTGTTTGGTGGCTGATCCAAACCAGACAGTCCTGACTGTCTGTTGTAGTCTGTCCCTATCCAGTTTGGTGGCCGATCCAAACCAGACTGTCCTTACTGTCCGTTGTAGTCCGTCCCTGTCCAGTTTGGTGGCCGATCCAAACCAGACAGTCCCGACTGTCCGTTGTAGCCCGTCCCTGTCCTGTTTGGTGGCCGATCCAAACCAGACAGTCCCGACTGTCCGTTGTAGCCCGTCCCTGTCCTGTTTGGTGGCCGATCCAAACCAGACAGTCCCGACTGTCCGTTGTAGCCCGTCCCTGTCCTGTTTGGTGGCCGATCCAAACCAGGCAGTCCCGACTGTCTGTTGTAGCCCGTCCCTGTCCTGTTTGGTGGCCGATCCAAACCAGGCAGTCCTGACTGTCCGTTGTAGCCCGTCCCTGTCCTGTTTGGTGGCCGATCCAAACCAGACAGTCTTGACTGTCCGTTGTAGCCCGTCCCTGTCCTGTTTGGTGGCCGATCCAAACCAGACAGTCCCGACTGTCCGTTGTAGTCCGTCCCTGTCCAGTTTGGTGGCCGATCCAAGCCAGGCAGTCCTGACTGTCCGTTGTAGTCCGTCCCTGTCCTGTTTGGTGGCCGATCCAAACCAGACTATCCTGACTGTCCGTTGTAATCCGTCCCTGTCCGGTTTGGTGGCCGATCCAAACCAGACAGTCTTGACTGTCCGTTGTAGTCCGTCCCTGTCCTGTTTGGTGGCCGATCCAAACCAGACAGTCTTGACTGTCTGTTGTAGTCCGTCCCTGTCCTGTTTGGTGGCCGATCCAAACCAGACTGTCCTGACTGTCCGTTGTAATCCGTCCCTGTCCTGTTTGGTGGCCGATCCAAACCAGACAGTCCTGACTGTCCGTTGTAGCCCGTCCCTGTCCTGTTTGGTGGCCGATCCAAACCAGACAGTCCTGACTGTCCGTTGTAGCCCGTCCCTGTCCTGTTTGGTGACCGATCCAAACCAGACAGTCTTGACTGTCCGTTGTAGCCCGTCCCTGTCCTGTTTGGTGGCCGATCCAAACCAGACAGTCCCGACTGTCCGTTGTAGCCCGTCCCTGTCCTGTTTGGTGGCCGATCCAAACCAGACAGTCCTGACTGTCCGTTGTAGTCCGTCCCTGTCCAGTTTGGTGGCCGATCCAAACCAGACAGTCCTGACTGTCCGTTGTAGTCCGCCCCTGTCCTGTTTGGTGGCCGATCCAAACCAGACAGTCCCGACTGTCCGTTGTAGCCCGTCCCTGTCCTGTTTGGTGGCCGATCCAAACCAGGCAGTCCCGACTGTCCATTGTAGCCCGTCCCTGTCCTGTTTGGTGGCTGATCCAAACCAGATAGTCCTGACTATCCGTTGTAGTCCGTCCCTGTCCTGTTTGGTGGCTGATCCAAACCAGACAGTCCTGACTGTCTGTTGTAGTCTGTCCCTATCCAGTTTGGTGGCCGATCCAAACCAGACTGTCCTGACTGTCCGTTGTAGTCCGTCCCTGTCCAGTTTGGTGGCCGATCCAAACCAGACAGTCCCGACTGTCCGTTGTAGCCCGTCCCTGTCCTGTTTGGTGGCCGATCCAAACCAGACAGTCCCGACTGTCCGTTGTAGCCCGTCCCTGTCCTGTTTGGTGGCCGATCCAAACCAGACAGTCCCGACTGTCCGTTTTAGCCCGTCCCTGTCCTGTTTGGTGGCCGATCCAAACCAGGCAGTCCCGACTGTCTGTTGTAGCCCGTCCCTGTCCTGTTTGGTGGCCGATCCAAACCAGGCAGTCCTGACTGTCTGTTGTAGCCCGTCCCTGTCCTGTTTGGTGGCTGATCCAAACCAGACAGTCTTGACTGTCCGTTGTAGTCTGTCCCTGTCCAGTTTGGTGGCCGACCCAAACCAGACAGTCCTGACTGTCCGTCGTAGCCCGTCCCTGTCCTGTTTGGTGGCCGATCCAAACCAGACAGTCTTGACTGTCTGTTGTAGCCCGTCCCTGTCCAGTTTGGTGGCTGATCCAAACCAGACAGTCTTGACTGTCCGTTGTAGTCTGTCCCTGTCCAGTTTGGTGGCCGACCCAAACCAGACAGTCCTGACTGTCCGTCGTAGCCCGTCCCTGTCCTGTTTGGTGGCCGATCCAAACCAGACAGTCCCGACTGTCCGTTGTAGCCCGTCCCTGTCCTGTTTGGTGGCCGATCCAAACCAGACAGTCCTGACTGTCCGTTGTAGTCCGTCCCTGTCCAGTTTGGTGGCCGATCCAAACCAGGCAGTCCTGACTGTCCGTTGTAGTCCGTCCCTGTCCTGTTTGGTGGCCGATCCAAACCAGACTATCCTGACTGTCCGTTGTAATCCGTCCCTGTCCAGTTTGGTGGCCGATCCAAACCAGACAGTCTTGACTGTCCGTTGTAGTCCGTCCCTGTCCTGTTTGGTGGCCGATCCAAACCAGACTGTCCTGACTGTCCGTTGTAGCCCGTCCCTGTCCTGTTTGGTGACCGATCCAAACCAGACTGTCCTGACTGTCCGTTGTAATCTGTCCCTGTCCGGTTTGGTGGCCGATCCAAACCAGACAGTCTTGACTGTCTGTTGTAGTCCGTCCCTGTCCTGTTTGGTGGCCGATCCAAACCAGACTGTCCTGACTGTCCGTTGTAATCCGTCCCTGTCCTGTTTGGTGGCCGATCCAAACCAGACAGTCCCGACTGTCCGTTGTAGCCCGTCCCTGTCCTGTTTGGTGGCCGATCCAAACCAGGCAGTCTTGACTGTCCGTTGTAGTCCGTCCCTGCCCTGTTTGGTGGCCGATCCAAACCAGACAGTCCCGACTGTCCATTGTAGCCCGTCCCTGTCCTGTTTGGTGGCCGATCCAAACCAGGCAGTCCCGACTGTCCATTGTAGCCCGTCCCTGTCCTGTTTGGTGGCTGATCCAAACCAGATAGTCCTGACTATCCGTTGTAGTCCGTCCCTGTCCTGTTTGGTGGCTGATCCAAACCAGACAGTCCTGACTGTCTGTTGTAGTCTGTCCCTATCCAGTTTGGTGGCCGATCCAAACCAGACTGTCCTGACTGTCCGTTGTAATCCGTCCCTGTCCTGTTTGGTGGCCGATCCAAACCAGACAGTCCTGACTGTCCGTTGTAGCCCGTCCCTGTCCTGTTTGGTGGCCGATCCAAACCAGACAGTCCTGACTGTCCGTTGTAGCCCGTCCCTGTCCTGTTTGGTGACCGATCCAAACCAGACAGTCTTGACTGTCCGTTGTAGCCCGTCCCTGTCCTGTTTGGTGGCCGATCCAAACCAGACAGTCCCGACTGTCCGTTGTAGCCCGTCCCTGTCCTGTTTGGTGGCCGATCCAAACCAGACAGTCCTGACTGTCCGTTGTAGTCCGCCCCTGTCCAGTTTGGTGGCCGATCCAAACCAGACAGTCCTGACTGTCCGTTGTAGTCTGTCCCTGTCCTGTCTGGTGGCCGATCCAAACCAGGCAGTCCTGACTGTCTGTTGTAGCCCGTCCCTGTCCAGTTTGGTGGCTGATCCAAACCAGACAGTCTTGACTGTCCGTTGTAGTCTGTCCCTGTCCGGTTTGGTGGCCGACCCAAACCAGACAGTCCCGACTGTCCGTCGTAGCCCGTCCCTGTCCTGTTTGGTGGCCGATCCAAACCAGACAGTCCCGACTGTCCGTTGTAGCCCGTCCCTGTCCTGTTTGGTGGCCGATCCAAACCAGACAGTCCTGACTGTCCGTTGTAGTCCGTCCCTGTCCAGTTTGGTGGCCGATCCAAACCAGGCAGTCCTGACTGTCCGTTGTAGTCCGTCCCTGTCCTGTTTGGTGGCCGATCCAAACCAGACTATCCTGACTGTCCGTTGTAATCCGTCCCTGTCCAGTTTGGTGGCCGATCCAAACCAGACAGTCTTGACTGTCCGTTGTAGTCCGTCCCTGTCCTGTTTGGTGGCCGATCCAAACCAGACTGTCCTGACTGTCCGTTGTAGCCCGTCCCTGTCCTGTTTGGTGACCGATCCAAACCAGACTGTCCTGACTGTCCGTTGTAATCTGTCCCTGTCCGGTTTGGTGGCCGATCCAAACCAGACAGTCTTGACTGTCTGTTGTAGTCCGTCCCTGTCCTGTTTGGTGGCCGATCCAAACCAGACTGTCCTGACTGTCCGTTGTAATCCGTCCCTGTCCAGTTTGGTGGCCGATCCAAACCAGACAGTCCCGACTGTCCGTTGTAGCCCGTCCCTGTCCTGTTTGGTGGCCGATCCAAACCAGGCAGTCTTGACTGTCCGTTGTAGTCCGTCCCTGCCCTGTTTGGTGGCCGATCCAAACCAGACAGTCCCGACTGTCCGTTGTAGCCCGTCCCTGTCCTGTTTGGTGGCCGATCCAAACCAGGCAGTCCCGACTCTCCATTGTAGCCCGTCCCTGTCCTGTTTGGTGGCTGATCCAAACCAGATAGTCCTGACTATCCGTTGTAGTCCGTCCCTGTCCTGTTTGGTGGCTGATCCAAACCAGACAGTCCTGACTGTCTGTTGTAGTCTGTCCCTATCCAGTTTGGTGGCCGATCCAAACCAGACTGTCCTGACTGTCCGTTGTAGTCCGTCCCTGTCCAGTTTGGTGGCCGATCCAAACCAGACAGTCCCGACTGTCCGTTGTAGCCCGTCCCTGTCCTGTTTGGTGGCCGATCCAAACCAGACAGTCCCGACTGTCCGTTGTAGCCCGTCCCTGTCCTGTTTGGTGGCCGATCCAAACCAGACAGTCCCGACTGTCCGTTGTAGCCCGTCCCTGTCCTGTTTGGTGGCCGATCCAAACCAGGCAGTCCCGACTGTCTGTTGTAGCCCGTCCCTGTCCTGTTTGGTGGCCGATCCAAACCAGGCAGTCCTGACTGTCCGTTGTAGCCCGTCCCTGTCCTGTTTGGTGGCCGATCCAAACCAGACAGTCTTGACTGTCCGTTGTAGCCCGTCCCTGTCCTGTTTGGTGGCCGATCCAAACCAGACAGTCCCGACTGTCCGTTGTAGTCCGTCCCTGTCCAGTTTGGTGGCCGATCCAAGCCAGGCAGTCCTGACTGTCCGTTGTAGTCCGTCCCTGTCCTGTTTGGTGGCCGATCCAAACCAGACTATCCTGACTGTCCGTTGTAATCCGTCCCTGTCCGGTTTGGTGGCCGATCCAAACCAGACAGTCTTGACTGTCCGTTGTAGTCCGTCCCTGTCCTGTTTGGTGGCCGATCCAAACCAGACAGTCTTGACTGTCTGTTGTAGTCCGTCCCTGTCCTGTTTGGTGGCCGATCCAAACCAGACTGTCCTGACTGTCCGTTGTAATCCGTCCCTGTCCTGTTTGGTGGCCGATCCAAACCAGACAGTCCTGACTGTCCGTTGTAGCCCGTCCCTGTCCTGTTTGGTGGCCGATCCAAACCAGACAGTCCTGACTGTCCGTTGTAGCCCGTCCCTGTCCTGTTTGGTGACCGATCCAAACCAGACAGTCTTGACTGTCCGTTGTAGCCCGTCCCTGTCCTGTTTGGTGGCCGATCCAAACCAGACAGTCCCGACTGTCCGTTGTAGCCCGTCCCTGTCCTGTTTGGTGGCCGATCCAAACCAGACAGTCCTGACTGTCCGTTGTAGTCCGTCCCTGTCCTGTTTGGTGGCCGATCCAAACCAGACAGTCTTGACTGTCTGTTGTAGCCCGTCCCTGTCCAGTTTGGTGGCTGATCCAAACCAGACAGTCTTGACTGTCCGTTGTAGTCTGTCCCTGTCCAGTTTGGTGGCCGACCCAAACCAGACAGTCCTGACTGTCCGTCGTAGCCCGTCCCTGTCCTGTTTGGTGGCCGATCCAAACCAGACAGTCCCGACTGTCCGTTGTAGCCCGTCCCTGTCCTGTTTGGTGGCCGATCCAAACCAGACAGTCCTGACTGTCCGTTGTAGTCCGTCCCTGTCCAGTTTGGTGGCCGATCCAAACCAGGCAGTCCTGACTGTCCGTTGTAGTCCGTCCCTGTCCTGTTTGGTGGCCGATCCAAACCAGACTATCCTGACTGTCCGTTGTAATCCGTCCCTGTCCAGTTTGGTGGCCGATCCAAACCAGACAGTCTTGACTGTCCGTTGTAGTCCGTCCCTGTCCTGTTTGGTGGCCGATCCAAACCAGACTGTCCTGACTGTCCGTTGTAGCCCGTCCCTGTCCTGTTTGGTGACCGATCCAAACCAGACTGTCCTGACTGTCCGTTGTAATCTGTCCCTGTCCGGTTTGGTGGCCGATCCAAACCAGACAGTCTTGACTGTCTGTTGTAGTCCGTCCCTGTCCTGTTTGGTGGCCGATCCAAACCAGACTGTCCTGACTGTCCGTTGTAATCCGTCCCTGTCCTGTTTGGTGGCCGATCCAAACCAGACAGTCCCGACTGTCCGTTGTAGCCCGTCCCTGTCCTGTTTGGTGGCCGATCCAAACCAGGCAGTCTTGACTGTCCGTTGTAGTCCGTCCCTGCCCTGTTTGGTGGCCGATCCAAACCAGACAGTCCCGACTGTCCATTGTAGCCCGTCCCTGTCCTGTTTGGTGGCCGATCCAAACCAGGCAGTCCCGACTGTCCATTGTAGCCCGTCCCTGTCCTGTTTGGTGGCTGATCCAAACCAGATAGTCCTGACTATCCGTTGTAGTCCGTCCCTGTCCTGTTTGGTGGCTGATCCAAACCAGACAGTCCTGACTGTCTGTTGTAGTCTGTCCCTATCCAGTTTGGTGGCCGATCCAAACCAGACTGTCCTGACTGTCCGTTGTAATCCGTCCCTGTCCTGTTTGGTGGCCGATCCAAACCAGACAGTCCTGACTGTCCGTTGTAGCCCGTCCCTGTCCTGTTTGGTGGCCGATCCAAACCAGACAGTCCTGACTGTCCGTTGTAGCCCGTCCCTGTCCTGTTTGGTGACCGATCCAAACCAGACAGTCTTGACTGTCCGTTGTAGCCCGTCCCTGTCCTGTTTGGTGGCCGATCCAAACCAGACAGTCCCGACTGTCCGTTGTAGCCCGTCCCTGTCCTGTTTGGTGGCCGATCCAAACCAGACAGTCCTGACTGTCCGTTGTAGTCCGCCCCTGTCCAGTTTGGTGGCCGATCCAAACCAGACAGTCCTGACTGTCCGTTGTAGTCTGTCCCTGTCCTGTCTGGTGGCCGATCCAAACCAGGCAGTCCTGACTGTCTGTTGTAGCCCGTCCCTGTCCAGTTTGGTGGCTGATCCAAACCAGACAGTCTTGACTGTCCGTTGTAGTCTGTCCCTGTCCGGTTTGGTGGCCGACCCAAACCAGACAGTCCCGACTGTCCGTCGTAGCCCGTCCCTGTCCTGTTTGGTGGCCGATCCAAACCAGACAGTCCCGACTGTCCGTTGTAGCCCGTCCCTGTCCTGTTTGGTGGCCGATCCAAACCAGACAGTCCTGACTGTCCGTTGTAGTCCGTCCCTGTCCAGTTTGGTGGCCGATCCAAACCAGGCAGTCCTGACTGTCCGTTGTAGTCCGTCCCTGTCCTGTTTGGTGGCCGATCCAAACCAGACTATCCTGACTGTCCGTTGTAATCCGTCCCTGTCCAGTTTGGTGGCCGATCCAAACCAGACAGTCTTGACTGTCCGTTGTAGTCCGTCCCTGTCCTGTTTGGTGGCCGATCCAAACCAGACTGTCCTGACTGTCCGTTGTAGCCCGTCCCTGTCCTGTTTGGTGACCGATCCAAACCAGACTGTCCTGACTGTCCGTTGTAATCTGTCCCTGTCCGGTTTGGTGGCCGATCCAAACCAGACAGTCTTGACTGTCTGTTGTAGTCCGTCCCTGTCCTGTTTGGTGGCCGATCCAAACCAGACTATCCTGACTGTCCGTTGTAATCCGTCCCTGTCCAGTTTGGTGGCCGATCCAAACCAGACAGTCTTGACTGTCCGTTGTAGTCCGTCCCTGTCCTGTTTGGTGGCCGATCCAAACCAGACTGTCCTGACTGTCCGTTGTAGCCCGTCCCTGTCCTGTTTGGTGACCGATCCAAACCAGACTGTCCTGACTGTCCGTTGTAATCTGTCCCTGTCCGGTTTGGTGGCCGATCCAAACCAGACAGTCTTGACTGTCTGTTGTAGTCCGTCCCTGTCCTGTTTGGTGGCCGATCCAAACCAGACTGTCCTGACTGTCCGTTGTAATCCGTCCCTGTCCTGTTTGGTGGCCGATCCAAACCAGACAGTCCCGACTGTCCGTTGTAGCCCGTCCCTGTCCTGTTTGGTGGCCGATCCAAACCAGGCAGTCTTGACTGTCCGTTGTAGTCCGTCCCTGCCCTGTTTGGTGGCCGATCCAAACCAGACAGTCCCGACTGTCCATTGTAGCCCGTCCCTGTCCTGTTTGGTGGCCGATCCAAACCAGGCAGTCCCGACTGTCCATTGTAGCCCGTCCCTGTCCTGTTTGGTGGCTGATCCAAACCAGATAGTCCTGACTATCCGTTGTAGTCCGTCCCTGTCCTGTTTGGTGGCTGATCCAAACCAGACAGTCCTGACTGTCTGTTGTAGTCTGTCCCTATCCAGTTTGGTGGCCGATCCAAACCAGACTGTCCTGACTGTCCGTTGTAATCCGTCCCTGTCCTGTTTGGTGGCCGATCCAAACCAGACAGTCCTGACTGTCCGTTGTAGCCCGTCCCTGTCCTGTTTGGTGGCCGATCCAAACCAGACAGTCCTGACTGTCCGTTGTAGCCCGTCCCTGTCCTGTTTGGTGACCGATCCAAACCAGACAGTCTTGACTGTCCGTTGTAGCCCGTCCCTGTCCTGTTTGGTGGCCGATCCAAACCAGACAGTCCCGACTGTCCGTTGTAGCCCGTCCCTGTCCTGTTTGGTGGCCGATCCAAACCAGACAGTCCTGACTGTCCGTTGTAGTCCGCCCCTGTCCAGTTTGGTGGCCGATCCAAACCAGACAGTCCTGACTGTCCGTTGTAGTCTGTCCCTGTCCTGTCTGGTGGCCGATCCAAACCAGGCAGTCCTGACTGTCTGTTGTAGCCCGTCCCTGTCCAGTTTGGTGGCTGATCCAAACCAGACAGTCTTGACTGTCCGTTGTAGTCTGTCCCTGTCCGGTTTGGTGGCCGACCCAAACCAGACAGTCCCGACTGTCCGTCGTAGCCCGTCCCTGTCCTGTTTGGTGGCCGATCCAAACCAGACAGTCCCGACTGTCCGTTGTAGCCCGTCCCTGTCCTGTTTGGTGGCCGATCCAAACCAGACAGTCCTGACTGTCCGTTGTAGTCCGTCCCTGTCCAGTTTGGTGGCCGATCCAAACCAGGCAGTCCTGACTGTCCGTTGTAGTCCGTCCCTGTCCTGTTTGGTGGCCGATCCAAACCAGACTATCCTGACTGTCCGTTGTAATCCGTCCCTGTCCAGTTTGGTGGCCGATCCAAACCAGACAGTCTTGACTGTCCGTTGTAGTCCGTCCCTGTCCTGTTTGGTGGCCGATCCAAACCAGACTGTCCTGACTGTCCGTTGTAGCCCGTCCCTGTCCTGTTTGGTGACCGATCCAAACCAGACTGTCCTGACTGTCCGTTGTAATCTGTCCCTGTCCGGTTTGGTGGCCGATCCAAACCAGACAGTCTTGACTGTCTGTTGTAGTCCGTCCCTGTCCTGTTTGGTGGCCGATCCAAACCAGACTGTCCTGACTGTCCGTTGTAATCCGTCCCTGTCCAGTTTGGTGGCCGATCCAAACCAGACAGTCCCGACTGTCCGTTGTAGCCCGTCCCTGTCCTGTTTGGTGGCCGATCCAAACCAGGCAGTCTTGACTGTCCGTTGTAGTCCGTCCCTGCCCTGTTTGGTGGCCGATCCAAACCAGACAGTCCCGACTGTCCGTTGTAGCCCGTCCCTGTCCTGTTTGGTGGCCGATCCAAACCAGGCAGTCCCGACTGTCCATTGTAGCCCGTCCCTGTCCTGTTTGGTGGCTGATCCAAACCAGATAGTCCTGACTATCCGTTGTAGTCCGTCCCTGTCCTGTTTGGTGGCTGATCCAAACCAGACAGTCCTGACTGTCTGTTGTAGTCTGTCCCTATCCAGTTTGGTGGCCGATCCAAACCAGACTGTCCTGACTGTCCGTTGTAGTCCGTCCCTGTCCAGTTTGGTGGCCGATCCAAACCAGACAGTCCCGACTGTCCGTTGTAGCCCGTCCCTGTCCTGTTTGGTGGCCGATCCAAACCAGACAGTCCCGACTGTCCGTTGTAGCCCGTCCCTGTCCTGTTTGGTGGCCGATCCAAACCAGACAGTCCCGACTGTCCGTTGTAGCCCGTCCCTGTCCTGTTTGGTGGCCGATCCAAACCAGGCAGTCCCGACTGTCTGTTGTAGCCCGTCCCTGTCCTGTTTGGTGGCCGATCCAAACCAGGCAGTCCTGACTGTCCGTTGTAGCCCGTCCCTGTCCTGTTTGGTGGCCGATCCAAACCAGACAGTCTTGACTGTCCGTTGTAGCCCGTCCCTGTCCTGTTTGGTGGCCGATCCAAACCAGACAGTCCCGACTGTCCGTTGTAGTCCGTCCCTGTCCAGTTTGGTGGCCGATCCAAGCCAGGCAGTCCTGACTGTCCGTTGTAGTCCGTCCCTGTCCTGTTTGGTGGCCGATCCAAACCAGACTATCCTGACTGTCCGTTGTAATCCGTCCCTGTCCGGTTTGGTGGCCGATCCAAACCAGACAGTCTTGACTGTCCGTTGTAGTCCGTCCCTGTCCTGTTTGGTGGCCGATCCAAACCAGACAGTCTTGACTGTCTGTTGTAGTCCGTCCCTGTCCTGTTTGGTGGCCGATCCAAACCAGACTGTCCTGACTGTCCGTTGTAATCCGTCCCTGTCCTGTTTGGTGGCCGATCCAAACCAGACAGTCCTGACTGTCCGTTGTAGCCCGTCCCTGTCCTGTTTGGTGGCCGATCCAAACCAGACAGTCCTGACTGTCCGTTGTAGCCCGTCCCTGTCCTGTTTGGTGACCGATCCAAACCAGACAGTCTTGACTGTCCGTTGTAGCCCGTCCCTGTCCTGTTTGGTGGCCGATCCAAACCAGACAGTCCCGACTGTCCGTTGTAGCCCGTCCCTGTCCTGTTTGGTGGCCGATCCAAACCAGACAGTCCTGACTGTCCGTTGTAGTCCGTCCCTGTCCAGTTTGGTGGCCGATCCAAACCAGACAGTCCTGACTGTCCGTTGTAGTCCGCCCCTGTCCTGTTTGGTGGCCGATCCAAACCAGACAGTCCCGACTGTCCGTTGTAGCCCGTCCCTGTCCTGTTTGGTGGCCGATCCAAACCAGGCAGTCCCGACTGTCCATTGTAGCCCGTCCCTGTCCTGTTTGGTGGCTGATCCAAACCAGATAGTCCTGACTATCCGTTGTAGTCCGTCCCTGTCCTGTTTGGTGGCTGATCCAAACCAGACAGTCCTGACTGTCTGTTGTAGTCTGTCCCTATCCAGTTTGGTGGCCGATCCAAACCAGACTGTCCTGACTGTCCGTTGTAGTCCGTCCCTGTCCAGTTTGGTGGCCGATCCAAACCAGACAGTCCCGACTGTCCGTTGTAGCCCGTCCCTGTCCTGTTTGGTGGCCGATCCAAACCAGACAGTCCCGACTGTCCGTTGTAGCCCGTCCCTGTCCTGTTTGGTGGCCGATCCAAACCAGACAGTCCCGACTGTCCGTTTTAGCCCGTCCCTGTCCTGTTTGGTGGCCGATCCAAACCAGGCAGTCCCGACTGTCTGTTGTAGCCCGTCCCTGTCCTGTTTGGTGGCCGATCCAAACCAGGCAGTCCTGACTGTCTGTTGTAGCCCGTCCCTGTCCTGTTTGGTGGCTGATCCAAACCAGACAGTCTTGACTGTCCGTTGTAGTCTGTCCCTGTCCAGTTTGGTGGCCGACCCAAACCAGACAGTCCTGACTGTCCGTCGTAGCCCGTCCCTGTCCTGTTTGGTGGCCGATCCAAACCAGACAGTCTTGACTGTCTGTTGTAGCCCGTCCCTGTCCAGTTTGGTGGCTGATCCAAACCAGACAGTCTTGACTGTCCGTTGTAGTCTGTCCCTGTCCAGTTTGGTGGCCGACCCAAACCAGACAGTCCTGACTGTCCGTCGTAGCCCGTCCCTGTCCTGTTTGGTGGCCGATCCAAACCAGACAGTCCCGACTGTCCGTTGTAGCCCGTCCCTGTCCTGTTTGGTGGCCGATCCAAACCAGACAGTCCTGACTGTCCGTTGTAGTCCGTCCCTGTCCAGTTTGGTGGCCGATCCAAACCAGGCAGTCCTGACTGTCCGTTGTAGTCCGTCCCTGTCCTGTTTGGTGGCCGATCCAAACCAGACTATCCTGACTGTCCGTTGTAATCCGTCCCTGTCCAGTTTGGTGGCCGATCCAAACCAGACAGTCTTGACTGTCCGTTGTAGTCCGTCCCTGTCCTGTTTGGTGGCCGATCCAAACCAGACTGTCCTGACTGTCCGTTGTAGCCCGTCCCTGTCCTGTTTGGTGACCGATCCAAACCAGACTGTCCTGACTGTCCGTTGTAATCTGTCCCTGTCCGGTTTGGTGGCCGATCCAAACCAGACAGTCTTGACTGTCTGTTGTAGTCCGTCCCTGTCCTGTTTGGTGGCCGATCCAAACCAGACTGTCCTGACTGTCCGTTGTAATCCGTCCCTGTCCTGTTTGGTGGCCGATCCAAACCAGACAGTCCCGACTGTCCGTTGTAGCCCGTCCCTGTCCTGTTTGGTGGCCGATCCAAACCAGGCAGTCTTGACTGTCCGTTGTAGTCCGTCCCTGCCCTGTTTGGTGGCCGATCCAAACCAGACAGTCCCGACTGTCCATTGTAGCCCGTCCCTGTCCTGTTTGGTGGCCGATCCAAACCAGGCAGTCCCGACTGTCCATTGTAGCCCGTCCCTGTCCTGTTTGGTGGCTGATCCAAACCAGATAGTCCTGACTATCCGTTGTAGTCCGTCCCTGTCCTGTTTGGTGGCTGATCCAAACCAGACAGTCCTGACTGTCTGTTGTAGTCTGTCCCTATCCAGTTTGGTGGCCGATCCAAACCAGACTGTCCTGACTGTCCGTTGTAATCCGTCCCTGTCCTGTTTGGTGGCCGATCCAAACCAGACAGTCCTGACTGTCCGTTGTAGCCCGTCCCTGTCCTGTTTGGTGGCCGATCCAAACCAGACAGTCCTGACTGTCCGTTGTAGCCCGTCCCTGTCCTGTTTGGTGACCGATCCAAACCAGACAGTCTTGACTGTCCGTTGTAGCCCGTCCCTGTCCTGTTTGGTGGCCGATCCAAACCAGACAGTCCCGACTGTCCGTTGTAGCCCGTCCCTGTCCTGTTTGGTGGCCGATCCAAACCAGACAGTCCTGACTGTCCGTTGTAGTCCGCCCCTGTCCAGTTTGGTGGCCGATCCAAACCAGACAGTCCTGACTGTCCGTTGTAGTCTGTCCCTGTCCTGTCTGGTGGCCGATCCAAACCAGGCAGTCCTGACTGTCTGTTGTAGCCCGTCCCTGTCCAGTTTGGTGGCTGATCCAAACCAGACAGTCTTGACTGTCCGTTGTAGTCTGTCCCTGTCCGGTTTGGTGGCCGACCCAAACCAGACAGTCCCGACTGTCCGTCGTAGCCCGTCCCTGTCCTGTTTGGTGGCCGATCCAAACCAGACAGTCCCGACTGTCCGTTGTAGCCCGTCCCTGTCCTGTTTGGTGGCCGATCCAAACCAGACAGTCCTGACTGTCCGTTGTAGTCCGTCCCTGTCCAGTTTGGTGGCCGATCCAAACCAGGCAGTCCTGACTGTCCGTTGTAGTCCGTCCCTGTCCTGTTTGGTGGCCGATCCAAACCAGACTATCCTGACTGTCCGTTGTAATCCGTCCCTGTCCAGTTTGGTGGCCGATCCAAACCAGACAGTCTTGACTGTCCGTTGTAGTCCGTCCCTGTCCTGTTTGGTGGCCGATCCAAACCAGACTGTCCTGACTGTCCGTTGTAGCCCGTCCCTGTCCTGTTTGGTGACCGATCCAAACCAGACTGTCCTGACTGTCCGTTGTAATCTGTCCCTGTCCGGTTTGGTGGCCGATCCAAACCAGACAGTCTTGACTGTCTGTTGTAGTCCGTCCCTGTCCTGTTTGGTGGCCGATCCAAACCAGACTGTCCTGACTGTCCGTTGTAATCCGTCCCTGTCCAGTTTGGTGGCCGATCCAAACCAGACAGTCCCGACTGTCCGTTGTAGCCCGTCCCTGTCCTGTTTGGTGGCCGATCCAAACCAGGCAGTCTTGACTGTCCGTTGTAGTCCGTCCCTGCCCTGTTTGGTGGCCGATCCAAACCAGACAGTCCCGACTGTCCGTTGTAGCCCGTCCCTGTCCTGTTTGGTGGCCGATCCAAACCAGGCAGTCCCGACTCTCCATTGTAGCCCGTCCCTGTCCTGTTTGGTGGCTGATCCAAACCAGATAGTCCTGACTATCCGTTGTAGTCCGTCCCTGTCCTGTTTGGTGGCTGATCCAAACCAGACAGTCCTGACTGTCTGTTGTAGTCTGTCCCTATCCAGTTTGGTGGCCGATCCAAACCAGACTGTCCTGACTGTCCGTTGTAGTCCGTCCCTGTCCAGTTTGGTGGCCGATCCAAACCAGACAGTCCCGACTGTCCGTTGTAGCCCGTCCCTGTCCTGTTTGGTGGCCGATCCAAACCAGACAGTCCCGACTGTCCGTTGTAGCCCGTCCCTGTCCTGTTTGGTGGCCGATCCAAACCAGACAGTCCCGACTGTCCGTTGTAGCCCGTCCCTGTCCTGTTTGGTGGCCGATCCAAACCAGGCAGTCCCGACTGTCTGTTGTAGCCCGTCCCTGTCCTGTTTGGTGGCCGATCCAAACCAGGCAGTCCTGACTGTCCGTTGTAGCCCGTCCCTGTCCTGTTTGGTGGCCGATCCAAACCAGACAGTCTTGACTGTCCGTTGTAGCCCGTCCCTGTCCTGTTTGGTGGCCGATCCAAACCAGACAGTCCCGACTGTCCGTTGTAGTCCGTCCCTGTCCAGTTTGGTGGCCGATCCAAGCCAGGCAGTCCTGACTGTCCGTTGTAGTCCGTCCCTGTCCTGTTTGGTGGCCGATCCAAACCAGACTATCCTGACTGTCCGTTGTAATCCGTCCCTGTCCGGTTTGGTGGCCGATCCAAACCAGACAGTCTTGACTGTCCGTTGTAGTCCGTCCCTGTCCTGTTTGGTGGCCGATCCAAACCAGACAGTCTTGACTGTCTGTTGTAGTCCGTCCCTGTCCTGTTTGGTGGCCGATCCAAACCAGACTGTCCTGACTGTCCGTTGTAATCCGTCCCTGTCCTGTTTGGTGGCCGATCCAAACCAGACAGTCCTGACTGTCCGTTGTAGCCCGTCCCTGTCCTGTTTGGTGGCCGATCCAAACCAGACAGTCCTGACTGTCCGTTGTAGCCCGTCCCTGTCCTGTTTGGTGACCGATCCAAACCAGACAGTCTTGACTGTCCGTTGTAGCCCGTCCCTGTCCTGTTTGGTGGCCGATCCAAACCAGACAGTCCCGACTGTCCGTTGTAGCCCGTCCCTGTCCTGTTTGGTGGCCGATCCAAACCAGACAGTCCTGACTGTCCGTTGTAGTCCGTCCCTGTCCAGTTTGGTGGCCGATCCAAACCAGACAGTCCTGACTGTCCGTTGTAGTCCGCCCCTGTCCTGTTTGGTGGCCGATCCAAACCAGACAGTCCCGACTGTCCGTTGTAGCCCGTCCCTGTCCTGTTTGGTGGCCGATCCAAACCAGGCAGTCCCGACTGTCCATTGTAGCCCGTCCCTGTCCTGTTTGGTGGCTGATCCAAACCAGATAGTCCTGACTATCCGTTGTAGTCCGTCCCTGTCCTGTTTGGTGGCTGATCCAAACCAGACAGTCCTGACTGTCTGATGTAGTCTGTCCCTATCCAGTTTGGTGGCCGATCCAAACCAGACTGTCCTGACTGTCCGTTGTAGTCCGTCCCTGTCCAGTTTGGTGGCCGATCCAAACCAGACAGTCCCGACTGTCCGTTGTAGCCCGTCCCTGTCCTGTTTGGTGGCCGATCCAAACCAGACAGTCCCGACTGTCCGTTGTAGCCCGTCCCTGTCCTGTTTGGTGGCCGATCCAAACCAGACAGTCCCGACTGTCCGTTTTAGCCCGTCCCTGTCCTGTTTGGTGGCCGATCCAAACCAGGCAGTCCCGACTGTCTGTTGTAGCCCGTCCCTGTCCTGTTTGGTGGCCGATCCAAACCAGGCAGTCCTGACTGTCTGTTGTAGCCCGTCCCTGTCCTGTTTGGTGGCTGATCCAAACCAGACAGTCTTGACTGTCCGTTGTAGTCTGTCCCTGTCCAGTTTGGTGGCCGACCCAAACCAGACAGTCCTGACTGTCCGTCGTAGCCCGTCCCTGTCCTGTTTGGCGGCCGACCCAAACCAGGCAGTCCTGACTGTCCGTTGTAGCCCGTCCCTGTCCTGTTTGGTGGCCGATCCAAACCAGACTGTCCTGACTGTCCGTTGTAGTCCGTCCCTGTCCTGTTTGGTGGCCGATCCAAACCAGACAGTGATGGATGTGCAGAGGACAGACTGGATTATTGCAGTGTAGAGCTGAATCAGCAGTTCCTGAGGCAGCTTGAACTTCCTGAGCTGGTGGAGAAAGTCCATCCTCTGCTGGGCCTTTTTGATGATTGTGCCTATGTTGGATGCCCACCTGAGGTCCTGGGAGACTGTGGAACCCAGAAATCTGTAGGTTTTCACCACAGACACCATGCTGTTGAGTATGGGGGGGGGTGGCAGTGTTGCGGGGCTCCTCCTGAAGTCCACCATCATCTCCACTGTTTTGAGCGTGTTCGGCTCCAGGTTGTTATGGCTGCACCAGAGGGCCAGCTGTTCAACCTCCCGTCTATATGCAGACTCGTCCCCATCCCAGATAAGGCCGATGATGATCGTATCGTCCGCAAACTGCAGGAGTTTAACAGACAGGTCTCCTGAGGTGCAGTCATTTGTGTAGAGGGAGAAGAGTAGAGGGGAGAGCACACATCCCTTGGGGGAGGGGGGGCAGTGCTGATTGTCCGGGTGCTGGATGTGAATTTCCCCAGCCTCGCCAGCTGCCTCCTGTCTGTCAGGAAGTGTTTAATCCACTGGCAGAAGGGGGCTGGCTCAGTGAGCCAGGTGAGTCTGGAGCGGAGGACATCTGGGATGATGGTGGTGAACGCTGAGCTGAAGTCTACAAACAGGACCCTTGCGTGTGTCCCCGGGGAGTCGAGGTGCTGGTGTTGGAAGATGTGGTGCAATCCCATGTGGACTGCATCCTCCACTGACCTGTTGGTTCAGTAGGCAAACTGCAGGCGGGGTCGAGTCGAGCAGGGGGCCCGTGATTTCCTTCAGGTTGGCCAACACCAGTCTCTCGAAGGATTCCATCACCACAGACGTTAGGGCAATGGGCCTGTAGTCATTTAACCCTGTGATACGGGGTTTCCTGGGGACCGGGATGATAGGGGAGCTCTTGGAGCAGGAGGGCACGGCACACAGCTCCAGTGATCTGTTGAAGATCGGCTTGAGAATGGGGGCCAGCTGGTCAGCACAGACCTTCAGACAGGAGGGTGACGCGCCATCCGGGCCGGGTGCCTTCCTCAACACAGACCCCGAGTGCGGGTGGGGGCTCAGTGGGGAGGGGAGAGCGGCTGGCAGGGTTGCGGCCAGAGAGGCCGAGGGGTGTGGACGTTTGCTTTTCCGACCTGCAGTAAAATAAATAAGATGAATCAGAAAGTGGTCGGAGTCCCAGGGCTGCACGGGCTTATTCACGTTGGGTGCGAACGACTGTTGTCATTTGTGCACGGAAAAGTCCGGGGAAAGAAAGAAAATGGGTGAGATACTAACCTAAATTTGATTTAATGATGTGTAAGTACTGCATTGTTTGGGCATTCGTGTGCATTCTTCTGAGTGTCCTTTAATCTTAATACTGTAGCGAATTCGGGGGGACAACGCAAGCACAGGAAGTGCCGCGGCCGGGAAGCGAACCCGTGTCGCCCGCACCGCAGGAGACATCGCTAACCGCTCGACTAAAGGGTCAAACCCGCCAGCCAGCGGCCAGCGTGTCTTCTTGTAACGTGCATGGATAAGAAGACACGCTGGCCGCTGGCTCGCGGGTCGGACCCTTTAGTCGACTGGTTAACGTTGTCGCTTGCGGGGTGGGTGTGGCGGTTCCCTGGCTGCCCCCTGAATTCGCTACATTGGTGTCAGAAGTGGGATGCAAGTTGGGTGTGAGATGGATGAAAAAGAAGAATTCTGGAATGAGTTGGACGACATGGTGGAGAGGGTACCCAAGGAGGAGAGAGTGGTGATTGGAGCCGACTTCAATGGACATGTTGGTGAAGGGAACAGAGGTGATGAGGAGGTGATGGGAAGGTATGGAGTCAAGAAGAGAAATGTGGAAGGACAGATGGTGGTGGATTTTGCGAAAAGGATGGAAATGGCTGTGGTGAATACATATTTCAAGAAGAGGGAGGAACACAGGGTGACGTACAAGAGTGGAGGAAAGTGCACACAGGTGGACTATATCTTATGTAGAAGGCGCCATCTAAAAGGGATTGGAGACTGCAAGGTGGTGACAGGGGAGAACGTAGCTAGGCAGCATCGGATGGTGGTCTGTAGGATGACTTTAGAGACCAAGAAGAGAAAGCGAGTGAAGACACAGCCGAAGATCAAATGGTGGAAGTTGAAGAAGGAAGACTGTTGTGTGGAGTTCAGGCAGGAGTTAAGACAGGCACTGGGTGGTAGTGAAGAGTTGCCAGATGGCTGGAAAATCACTGCAGAAATAGTGAGGGAGACAGCTAGGAAGGTACTTGGTGTGTCATCAGGACAGAGGAAGGAAGACAAGGAGACTTGGTGGTGGAATGAGGAAGTACAGCAAATTATACAGAGGAAAAGGTTGGCAAAGAAGAAGTGGGATAGTAAGAGAGATGAAGAAAGTAGACAGGAGCACAAGGAGATGCAGCGTAAAGCAAAGAGAGAGGTGGTGAAGGCAAAGGAAAAGGCGTATGGTGAGTTGTATGACAGATTAGACACTAAGGAAGGAGAAAAGGACTTGTACCGATTGGCTAGACAGAGGGACCAAGCTGCAAAGGATGTGCAGCAAGTTAGGGCGATCAAGGATAGAGATGGAAATGTGCTGACAAGCGAGGAGAGTGTGCTAAGAAGGTGGAAGGAATACTTTGAGGGGCTGATGAATGAAGAAAATGAGAGAGAGAGAAGGTTGGATGATGTGGGGATAGTGAATCAGGAAGTGTGGTGGATTACTAAGGAGGAAGTGAGGGCAGCTATGCAGAGGATGAAGAGTGGAAAGGCAGTTGGTCCTGATGACATACCTGTGGAGGCATGGAGATGTTTAGGAGAGATGGCAGTGGAGTTTTTAACTAGATTGTTTAACACAATCCTGGAAAGTGAGAGGATGCCTGAGGAGTGGAGAAGAAGCATACTGGTACCGATTTTCAAGAACAAGGGAGATGTGCAGAACTGTAACAACTACAGAGGTATAAAGTTGATCAGCCACAGCATGAAGATTTGGGAAAGAGTAATAGAAGCTAGGTTAAGAGGAGAGGTGACGATCAGCGAGCAGCAGTATGGTTTCATGCCACGAAAGAGCACCACAGATGCGATGTTTGCTTTGAGAATGTTGATGGAGAAGTATAGAGAAGGCCAGAAAGAGTTGCATTGTGTCTTTGTAGATTTAGAGAAAGCTTATGACAGAGTGCCGAGAGAGGAGGTGTGGTATTGTATGAGGAAGTCAGGAGTTGCAGAGAAGTATGTAGGAGTGGTGCAGGATACGTATGAGGGAAGTGTGACAATGGTGAGGTGTGCGGTTGGAATGACAGATGGGTTCAAGGTGGAGGTGGGATTACATCAAGGATCGGCTCTTAGCCCTTTCTTGTTTGCAATGGTGATGGACAGGTTGACGGACAAGATCAGGCAGGAGTCTCCATGGACGATGATGTTCGCGGATGACATTGTGATCTGTAGCGAGAGTAGGGTGCAGGTGGAGGAGAGCCTGGAGAGGTGGAGGTATGCACTGGAGAGAAGAGGAATGAAAGTCAGTAGGAGCAAGACGGAATACCTATGCGTGAATGAGAGAGAGGACAGTGGAATGGTCAGGATGCAAGGAGTGGAGGTGACAAAGACATCTGAGTTTAAATACTTGGGGTCAACTGTCCAAAGTAACGGGGAGTGCAGTAGAGAGGTGAAAAAGAGAGTGCAGGCAGGTTGGAGTGGGTGGAGAAGAGTGGCAGGAGTGATTTGCGACAGAAGGGTATCAGCAAGAGTTAAAGGGAAAGTTTACAAGATGGTTGTGAGACCAGCTATGTTATATGGTTTGGAGACAGTGGCACTGACGAAAAGACAGGAGGCGGAGCTGGAGGTGGCAGAGTTGAAGATGCTAAGATTTTCACTGGGAGTGACGAAGAAGGACAGGATTAGGAACGATTATATTAGAGGGACCGCCCAGGTTAGACGGTTTGGAGACAAAGCAAGAGAGGCAAGATTGAGATGGTTTGGACATGTGTGGAGGAGAGATGCTGAGTATATTGGGAGAAGGATGCTGAATATGGAGCTGCCAGGGAAGAGGAGAAGAGGAAGGCCAAAGAGGAGGTTTATGGATGTAGTGAGGGAAGACATGCAGGTGGCTGGTGTGACAGAGGAAGACGCAGAAGACAGGAAGAAATGGAAAGGGATGATCCGCTGTGGCGACCCCTAACGGGAGCAGCTGAAGGTAGTAGTAGTAGGTGTCAGAAGTGGGATGGAGCGACCGTACGGCCATCGAAAGCGCATGCGCCCTGAGGCGTGAAGGAGCTGATATGCTTAAGCGCGGGGACGCGCTTCCCGAAGGAGGGGGGGGGGTAGTGTAACGTGCATGGATAAGAAGACACGCCGGCCGCTGACTGGCGGGTCTGACCCTTTAGTCGAGCGGTTAGCGATGTCTCCTGCGGTGCGGGCGACACGGGTTCGCTTCCCGGCCGCGGCAGTTCCTGCGCTTGCGTTGTCCCCCCCGAATTCGCCACGATATATAATTTAAATGAAATAGTTTAAGCAGCAGGGGCGCCTCCGGTGTTTTGAACGGCTATCCGATCGCCACGCCCACGCTCAGATTTCGAAACGGCGCCAAATCTCCGCGTTTCCCACAAATCCCCGCGCGTCAACGATTCCTCAGGCGTTGACGCTCGAGCCAACGGGCCCCCTCCCCCCTTTTCCCCCGTCGGACCCCGGGGCGCGCATGTCCGTTCGGGCTGGCTCCGTCAGCCATTTTGTGTTTGGGCCGGCTCTTCCAGAGCGGAGAGGGTCAACAACGCGGAGTCGGAGCGTTGTTTTGACCGCCGTCGGAGAACGAACGCCCGGGTGGGAGAAAGGACAGGCCGGCGGTGCGGCTCCGACAGCACCGGAGGAGAGAAGAGCGACCCCGGGAGTGAGTACGTCGGTTTAATTTCCCCAAGAGAAGAGAGGAGGTTGTTGTAGTAGCCGTAGCCAGCCTCTAGGTGTCACGGTCGGGCCGAGTGGTCGTTGCGACTTGAGGAGGGGGGGGGGGCGGGGGAGGGGTGTCTGTGTCGTTATCTAACTTTACTAAAAGTTTACCCGCAAACCAAAAACTCTGCGTTTGTGTTGTTTTCTAGTTGGTTCTGGGTTTTCGTCTCACACCCGACCCCTTTGTGTCCTTCTCATAGCCCGACTCCCGGATCCTAAACTAACCCGATTCGGTCCCATTCATCTGGACTTTTCACGAGTTTAGCCTTGCCTGGTAGTTTCTCTACCAACGACACGTTGCCCACATGTCTAAACCCGCTGCTGGCGGCGATTTCAAGCATAAACCAACCACCGATCCAGAGTTTGGTCTTTATTAGAAGAAGAAGAAGAAGAAGAAGAAGAAGAAGAAGAAAGCCACGTTATTCATCATCATCATCATTATCCAAACCGCTAATCCTTACGCAGGGTCGCTGGGATGCCGGAGCCTCGCCGCGTGCAGCCACGTTGTTACTATTGTTGCTATTTTTAGAAGAAAGACACTTTATTTACTTTTTTCATTGCCCCGTCGTTGTTTGGTTACAATGAAACCCCTCTCGTGCATCTAACCCACCCTGTGCCCGGGGACCAGCTCCAGCTCTTCTTTTCATTGCCTTGCTCAGGGACACGGGCAATAGACGGATTGATAGATAGATATCCATGCATAGAGATGCATACAAATAGAGAGGTGGGTGGATAGAGTAAAGAGAGGTTATTTGATCCCCGGGGGGGGGGGTTGTTTTGAACACACACAGTAGCAAACCGAGAACATGAACCATGTAGAAAACATTACACATTCGCTCTTTTATTGGGGACATCGAGTTATTTGGCGCCGGGAAAGTTGTTCCCATTAGCAAGTGTCGGTTTTTGCGACTGGTGGCCAAGAGAACAGTAAGTTGGAAGTGCCGTGTTGTGCCCCTCAGCGCTGGTCCCAAAGCCCGTTTTGTCGAAAGGTGTTATACCGTTTCCTATCGGCAGGTGTCGCCTGAAAGCAGTAGGCCAGTGGTTCTCAACCTTTCTGGGGTCCTGGACCCCCCTGCGTATTTTTGATCTATCCTGAGGACCCCTCCACCTGATCTTGGGGGAGGGGGGTTGCAATTTGATAGAAACAGTAGAAACTGCATTTTAAGTTGCATTATAGCATTTATTCACTCTTTGGGGCAAAAATAAGAGCTTTCAGTTGTAACTTAGATATAGTTAACAAAACAGAATTCTGACGCAGTAACTTTCAGATATATGTAACAAAACAGAATATGTATTCAGTAACTTTCAGATATATGTAACAAAACAGAATATGTATTCAGTAACTTTCAGATATATGTAACAAAACAGAATATGTATTCAGTAACTTTCAGATAGATGTAACAACACAGAATATGTATTCAGTAACTTTCAGATATATGTAACAACACAGAATATGTATTCAGTAACTTTCAGATATATGTAACACAACAGAATATGTATTCAGTAACTTTCAGATATATGTAACAAAACAGAATTCTTATGCAGTAACTTTCAGATATATGTAACAAAACAGAATATGTATTCAGTAACTTTCAGATATATGTAACAACACAGAATATGTATTCAGTAACTTTCAGATAGATGTAACAACACAGAATATGTATTCAGTAACTTTCAGATATATGTAACACAACAGAATATGTATTCAGTAACTTTCAGATATATGTAACAAAACAGAATTCTTATGCAGTAACTTTCAGATATATGTAACTAAACAGAATATGTATTCAGTAACTTTCAGATATATGTAACAACACAGAATATGTATTCAGTAACTTTCAGATATATGTAACAAAACAGAATATGTATTCAGTAACTTTCAGATATATGTAACAACACAGAATATGTATTCAGTAACTTTCAGATATATGTAACAAAACAGAATATGTATTCAGTAACTTTCAGATATAGTTAACAAAACAGAATATGTATGCAGTAACTTTCAGATATATGTAACAACACAGAATATGTATTCAGTAACTTTCAGATATATGTAACAACACAGAATATGTATTCAGTAACTTTCAGATATATGTAACAAAACAGAATTCTTATGCAGTAACTTTCAGATATATGTAACAAAACAGAATATGTATTCAGTAACTTTCAGATATATGTAACAACACAGAATATGTATTCAGTAACTTTCAGATATATGTAACAAAACAGAATATGTATTCAGTAACTTTCAGATATATGTAACAAAACAGAATTCTTATGCAGTAACTTTCAGATATATGTAACTAAACAGAATATGTATTCAGTAACTTTCAGATATATGTAACAAAACAGAATATGTATTCAGTAACTTTCAGATATATGTAACAACAGAATTTTTATGCAGTAACTTTTAACAATGCAAACGGGAGCGAGATCTCTTATTAAAATACAACAAATTACACTTGTGAAACAGATGTAATGAGAGAAAAAAGTCCTGTTACCCTTTATAGTTTAGGTAGATAAAGGTCTCAGTCACATCTGAGTAAAATAATCCTATTTCTATAAATGTCATAGGATCTTTTTTTTTAAAGATATTTCATTTTCACGGACCCCTTGCAATTACACCACGGACCACCAGGGGTCTGCGGACCCCCGGTTGAGAAACACTGCAGTAGGGCCACTGTCACACTGTCTCCGGTACCGCCCCCTGATGCATATGCAGATTTAATTCCGGTGGGCATAGTTTTACAGCAACTGCTGCCTTAAATGTATAAGAACACAAAACATCAGCATCTCGTTCATACAGGCGAAGCATTGAGGAAAACAAAAATAAAAGGCAGTGTCAAACAGGGGGGGGGGAAACCAATAAATGTCATGTAAACTAAATAAAGCAGAAATAAGTTTACTTAAAAACTTTAAAAATATCACAAACAGTCCTTGTTTTGATAGCTTTTTTGAGGTGGATTGTTTACATGTATTGTTCCATATCCTTCATAAATACAGAGAATTGATTTTTTTTTTGTAAATTTATATTTGTGGATGTGGAAATTTGGCGATACGTAATATTAGATAAGGAACATTTGTTATTGTCTTTGTCACTATAATAATAAAAATAATAATAATAAAAGTAACTTAAAAAAAAAGTAAAAAGTGAAATCTTGAGAAAATGGCAACTATAAGATTATGAACATCTTTCCACAGCACATATTTAAATTACAAGACCAAAATAAATGGGAGCAAGGTTCAGCATGTGATTCGCAGAAAGAGCAACTTACATCTACGTGAGACTTCTTTTCCCTTGTTTGTTAGAGTGGAGTTTGTGTGAGGACCAAAGTTTCTGCAGGAATAAAAACCACGTTGTGCTGAAACAAGGCCCTCATTTTGGAGTTCATACCTCCTGTTAAAAGAAACACTTTACCTGATGGAAACTGAATTGGGTCGGGGCGACACTGGTGACAGTCAACATTCCTAAATAACATCTATGTTATTCCACCTTAACCAGCTGGAATAGTGTCAGAAACAATAACAAACACCTTTGGGGTTATTCATATATAGTACGTGAGAAACTCATAGTTGTACAGTAGCCCTTCTTTATTAATCAGCTGACTCATTAGCATAATACCATTGTTAAGCTATTTGTTATAAAGTAATGTTTTGTTCTTATCAAAGAAGATGAATCAGTTCATCTGGACACAACGTTTCATCACCGTTCTAAGTGACCTCTTCAGCCTCACCTGAATGCAGGTACCCCCACCCTTATAAACAACACAGTGGCTGCAGGTACCCCCACCCTTATAAACAACACAGTGGCTGCAGGTACCCCCACCCTTATAAACAATACAGTGACTGCAGGTACCCCCACCCTTATAAACAATACAGTGGCTGCAGGTACCGCCACCCTTATAAACAACACAGTGGCTGCAGGTACCCCCACCCTTATAACAATACAGTGACTGCAGGTACCCCCACCCTTATAAACAATACAGTGACTGCAGGTACCCCCACCCTTATAAACAACACAGTGACTGCAGGTACCCCCACCCTTATAAACAACGCAGTGACTGCAGGTACCCCCACCCTTATAAACAATACAGTGACTGCAGGTACCCCCACCCTTATAAACAATACAGTGACTGCAATTAAAAACTAGAGTGAAGGATTCTCCCTGAGGTGAACCCTGAGAAGGTTGTCAGCAACACGACGCTGCCCAAGCCCACAAAGATTAGGAAGGAAGATTGGAGATGTTTTGGATCATACGTATGTATGAGTCTTGTTACGGTACTGATTCAACTTTAAAAGGTTGATTAAACTGCAAATATGCTGGAATTGGGCGGCACGGGGGTGCAGTGGTTAGCGCGGTTGCCTCAAGAAGGTCCCGGGTTCGAGCCCCGGGGCAGTCCAACCTTGGGGGGTCGTCCTCTGTGTGGAGTTTGCATGTTCTCCCCGTGTCTGCGAGGGTTTCCTCCACAGTCCACAGACATGTAGCCAGGTGAATGGGCCAGACTAAATCGTCCCTAGGTGTGAATGTGTCGGCCCTGGCAGTCTGTCCAGGGTGTCTCCTCGCCTGCCGCCCAATGACTGCTGGAATAGGCTCAGCATCCCCGCCACCCTGAGAGCAGGATAAGCGGGTTGGATAATGGATGGATGTCTGTGAATGTTCTCATTCATCCAGGTCATGGATATCCAAAGGAGTTGCATCGAGTGCAACTGACTTGGTATATATCCGTGAAGACGTTTCGCCTCTCATCCAAGAGGCTTCCTCAGTTCGTGCCTTTCTGACTAGACCAAGCTAGTCTGACTGGCTGCTGATGAGACTCAGTACTTATCCTCTAGGAGTCGTTGTCAAAAGAGCCACGCATATCAATAGCTCTGACAAGG
>NC_079214.1:7013049-7030874 GCF_029633865.1 Lampris incognitus | reverse complement strand
ACCAGAGAGGCGCTAGTGCAGCGACCAGGACACACACCCACATCCGGCTTCCCACCTGCGGGCACGGCCAGTCGTGTCTGTAGGGACGCCCAACCAAGCCGGAGGTAACGCGGGGATTTGAAACCGGCGAGCCCTGTGTTGGTAGGCAACGGATAGACCGCCACGCACCCGGATGCCCCCATGAGGTTCAGTACACATGCAGGGAGACGGCTTGTCGTTTTAAGATGTTCAACACGGAGATAAAAACACAAATCCACATGATTAAGTCGTTTGCCTCTTGCCGTCAAACCCCAACTCACGACTTCTCTCTCTCGGAGAGACCGACGAGGTCGCTCGGACGAGGGATGAAAACCGGTTCCTCCCGCCAAACGTGTCCGGATGAACTGATCCGCCTCTCCGCCTTCCAGATAACCGTCCCGGGGTACATACTGAAGTCAGAGACGGCTGCGGGTGCTTGCAGGTCAAATGAAGCGATGGCGAGTCCGCATCAGACAAACAGCCTCTCACACTCAACACTTGTTCTGTCCCCCCCCCCCCTCGCTCAGGTACGCGCCCCCATAAATGCTCGGACTGTGACATGGCGGTTCGTCACCAGCGGCGAGTTGCTGCGTCATCGCCGTTATAAGCACACGCACGAGAAGCCCTTCAAGTGCTCCGTGTGTGACTACCGCAGTGTGGAGGCAAGTCTTGTGTCTTACATTCTCCCGCCGTCTCGCTTTGCTAGCCGCTTTGCTAGCCGCTTTGCTAGCCGCTTTGCTAGCCGCTTTGCTAGCCGCTTTGCTAGCCGCTTTGCTAGCCGCTTTGCTAGCCGCTTTGCTAGCCGCTTTGCTAGCCGCTTTGCTAGCCGCTTGTGCTTGCGTAACCTCCCCTCTCTCTCTCTTCTTGCAGGTGAGCAAGCTGAAGAGGCACTTCCGCTCCCACACGGGGAGCGGCCTTTCCAGTGCAGCCTCTGCAGCTACGCCAGCCGGGGACAACTTCAAGCTGAAGCGACACATGAGGACCCACTCTGGTAAGACACACACAGCTTAAGAAGGTGAGGGGTTCGATGGCTAACCCCCCCCCACCCTCGTATAATCCCGACCGTCCTCCGGGGCCTGCTTGCCGTAGGTGAGAAGCCGTACGAGTGCCACGTCTGCCACGCCCGCTTCACGCAGAGCGGCTCCAGGAAGGCGCATGTTCTGGTGAAGCACACCGAGGACCGACCCAAGTTCCAGTGCCCGCACTGCCACGCCAGCGCTGCCCGCAAGAGGGATCTGGGTGAGTGTCTCTTGTTTTCGGGTGTCACTAAACGCAGTGTTTCTCGACCCGGTCCTCAAGGACACCCCCCTATCCTGCAGGTTTTCATTGCAACCCTGCATAGGTGGCCCTGCTTGTACTTACTCGACCAATCATCTCGCAGCACTTAATTATGCAAGGTGTGCAACGTCTGACAAAACTCATCGCTGATTAGTTGAATAACTGCAAACAGGTACCTATTCAGGGTTGCAAAGAAAATCTGCAGAAAATCTTACAATGACAATCTGCAGGATAGGGGTTCCTTGAGGACCCCCTATCCTGCAGATTGTCATTGTAACCCTGCATAGGTGGCCCCTGCTTGTACTTACTCGACCAATCATCTCGCAGCACTTAATTATGCAAGGTGTGCAACGTCTGACAAAACTCATCGCTGATTGGTTGAATAACTGCAAACAGGTACCTATTCAGGGTTGCAAAGAAAATCTGCAGGATAGGGGTTCCCTCAAGGACTGGGTCGAGAAACTGCACTAAAGACAATCTCAGGATTTCACTTCCTCTGGCCCACATACCTGAATGTGGCACGGCACAGGAGAGGGTTTTCCTGAGGGGGGTATCCAGTTCCGCCATGCGAGACCACACCAACATTTTTTTGCACATCATGAAACGATCCGGGGAAAAAAACATGTATACTATGTCCTTTAATATAGCAACGGCGTAGTTTTTCCCTCGACTGTTCCTTTGGTTGGTGGGGGCTGGGGGCGGTTTGCTTCTACGCTGACTCATCCTCCCTCTCTTCAAGAATTGCACGTGAAGAAGATGCATTCGTCATCGAGAAGGGCAGGAGGTGTCGCCACTGTGACGCCGTCTTCCACGAGCGGTACGGGCTCATCCAGCACCAGAGGACCCACAAGGAGGAGAATGGCCTCAAGTGAGAGACCACGCGAGCGACAAACGGAACCATGAGCTCATGGGCCTTCCTCCGCCTCCAATACGCCGGGTTCGCCTGATGAAAATGAGAGAGGAAAGAAAATGAAAACAGCCGTCAGCTATTGTATGTTTTTTGGTAGAACTCTTGTGTGGAGTCGTGCTAATTGTATAGATTCATATTAACTGTGAGCGGTACCCGACATGCCGACAGAAAGATGTTGTTAGATTTAAGACCACTTGTGTGTCCTCTGGTTCCCATTTTAGATGTAATAAATGGTTCTTTTACAATATTGAGAATATCATTTAGGTAAGAGCGTCCAGGTGGCGTAGTGGCCTATTCCGTTGCCTACCAACACGGGGATCGCCGGTTCGAATCCCCGTGTTACCCCCAGCTTGGTTGGCGTCCCTACGGACACAATTGGCTGTCTCTGCGGGTGGTGAAGCCGGATGTGGGTATGTGTCCTGGTCGCTGCACTAGCGCCTCCTCTGGTCGGTCAAGGTGCCTGTTCCGGGGGGGGGGGGGTAGCGTGATCCTCCCCACGTGCTACGCCCCCCTGGTGAAACTCCTCACTGTCGGGTGAAAAGAAGCGGCTGGTGACTCCACATGTATGGGAGGAGGCCTGTGGTAGTCTGCAGCCCTCCCCGGATCGGCAGAGGGGGTGGGTGGAGCGGCGACCTGGACGGCTCGGAAGAGTGGGGTAATTGGTCGGATTCAATTGGGGCGAAAAGGGGGGAGAAAAAAATGCATATAATTTGAATTTTAAAATGGACTCAGGTCTTAATCTGCACTGAGGAAACAGATATTATTAGTTGCAGAAAAGTGCATTTTCCTTTGGATGGATGGATGGATGGATGGATGGATGGATGGATGGATGGATGGATGGATGGATGGATGGATGGGCCTACTTACTTTCCACCCCCATGCATATTTGTGCTTGGAGCGGCTGCTCCTCTGTTGGAGGCTGGGACCGGCTCCAGCCATTTCACGACTCCAAAAAAAAATCATTTCGGAGCCAAATAGAAAGAACAACAAACCAAATGGAAAATAATGAGCAACACTGCATCATCTGTTGTGTGTTTACACATTTTGGCAGGGACTGTTAGGTTGAAGTTGTAGTATAATGTCTACTGCTACCTTCAGCTGCTCCCGTTAGGGGGCGCCACAGCGGATCATCCGTTTCCATCTCTTCCTGTCCTCTGCATCTTCCTCTGTCACACCAGCCACCTGCATGTCCTCCCTCACCACATCCATAAACCTCCTCTTTGGCCTTCCTCTTCTCCTCTTCCCTGGCAGCTCCATATTCAGCATCCTTCTCCCAATATACCCAGCATCTCTCCTCCACACATGTCCAAACCATCTCCATCTTGTCTCTCTTGCTTTGTCTCCAAACCTTCCAACCTGAGCTGTCCCTCTAATATAATCGTTCCTAATCCTGTCCTTCTTCATCACTCCCAGTGAAAATCTTATCATCTTCAACTCTGCCACCTCCAGCTCCTCCTCCTGTCTTTTCATCAGTGCCACTGTCTCCAGACCATACAACATAGCTGGTCTTACAACCATCTTGTAAACCTTCCCTTTAACTCTTGCTGGTACCCTTCTGTCACACATCACTCCTGACACTCTTCTCCACCCACTCCACCCTGCCTGCACCCTCTCTTCTTCACCTCTCTTCTGCACTCCCCGTTACTTTGAACAAGTATTTAAACTCATCCACCTTCGTCACCTCTACTCCTTGCATCCTCACCATTCCACTGTCCTCCCTCTCATTCATGCATAGGTATTCTGTCTTGCTGCTACTGACTTTCATTGCTCTTCTCTCCAGTGCATACCTCCACCTCTCTAGGCTCTCCTCCACCTGCACCCTACTCTCACTACAGATCCCAATGTCATCCGCAAACATCATCGTCCACAGAGACTCCTGCCCGATCTCATCCGTCAACCTGTCCGTCACCACTGCAAACAAGAAAGGTCTCAGAGCCGAACCTTGATGTGATCCCACCTCCACCTTGAACCCATCTGTCATTCCAACCACCCACCTCACCACTGTCACACTTCCCTCATACATATCCTGCACCACTCCTACATACTTCTCTGCCACTCCTGACTCCCTCATATAATACCACACCTCCTCTCTCGGCACCCTGTCGTATGACAGTGACACAGTGTAGTAACTCCTTCTGGCCTCCTCTATACTTCTCCATCAACATTCTCAAAGCAAACATCACATCTGTGGTGCTCTTTCCTGGCATGAAACCATACTGCTGCTCGCTGGTCATCACCTCTCCTCCTCTTAACCTAGCTTCTATTACTCTTCCCCATATCTTCATGCTGTGGCTGATCAACTTTATACCTCTGTAGTTGTTACAGCTCTGCACATCAACCTTATTCTTGAAAATTGGTACCAGTATGCTTCTTCTCCACTCCTCAGGCATCCTCTCACTTCCCAGGATTGTGTTAAACAATCTAGTTAGAAACCCCACTGCCACCTCTCCTAAACACCTCCATGCCTCCACAGGTATGTCGGGCGTGGAGGTGTTTAGGAGTTTTTAGTATAGTAATGTTTAAGTTACAGCACAGTGTGTTTTACATGTTCAGCTATTGATAATCACCTGCGTGTCAGTTTACCGTTCTCCCTTCAGAGGCAGGCAGGCAGGATGAACAAAGATAAGAAATAGAAATAAGAACAAAACAGAACTACCGGAAACTATGCAGACGAGAGTCCCGCATTTGGGGAATCCGCAGGGGTCAGCCGACCGGCGTGCGACGGTCGAGCCTCGCCCCGGGCGTACCAAAAAATCCCTAGAGGGAGTACCTACTTTCTAACTGACACAGCTACTCAGCAAGTCATGCAACCCCTGGTCTGGTCACAGCTTGACGACTGCCCAGCGACCCGGTCAGATGCATTTAAAGTAGAACTAAACAAAACCCAGCGTACCCAGAACAGAGTCGGCGAGAGACCGGCTTGTAGACCTGCGTGCCTCCCCTCTCAGCTGCTGCTCACTAGTGGTGGTGGTGGGGGGGCAATTCCCCCCTGCCTAACCCCCAGAACCGATGCCTTAAACAAGACTAATGTGCAGGGCAACTACCAACTGGAGTGGACCTCCGCAACCTCTGGTATCAATCACCAGCAGAGTTGGATTGAAGAAGAGGCGGGGTGAAGATGTCATGCAGAAAGAAATTGTTTTGGATTAGGCCTATTCTTTTTTTAACGCCTGATTACTGTATTCTGTTATGAGTTAAGTCTGCTTTTAATTATTTTAATGAATCTTTTTTTTCTCATTTACGGTAATGGATGATGTCTAATTGGGCATGATGGATATAGAGGATTTCCAGTTATTGCTGCTATGTTGATATATGCTCTGTGTTTGCTTGCTGACTTTTAACCCAACTGCACTGTCAGACTCTAGGAAGAACGGTCGCTGCTGAGGCAGTGATTAGTGAGTGATTTATGACCCCGGTCCGCTTAGCACCACCCGCCCCGGTTGACCCGATCCGAAGACGTGGTGACCTGCTCTGAGTCAGGGGTCATCGGTCAGGCCCTCGTGTTCCACCACTGCTGCCGGGCCTTCTAGTCCACCAGATAGTTCACCACAGTCACAAAACGACCTACCTCCTCCTTCCTGGTTCGGCTGTGATATGCACATGTAAGACAGCATAGCAGACACCGAATAAACAAACTCTGAAGCTTTCTTGTAAATTTGTGGATTTTCTATTGTCTTAAATTCCACAGCGGAAGAAGGCATGAACGTGAGCAGGCCTGTTGGATTACCTGTTGGTAAATCAATTATGCACGTATTTTTTCTAGAGCCCTAATTTAAATGATTTATTGGCTGTGTGCAGCACGTGGGAAAATACTCCACTTTCGTGTTTTCACCTTTTAAACAATCTTAATATCACCGCAAGAAAAGAAGAAAACTGAGACGAGTCTTGTTTGGTTTAGTGAATTTATCCTGTTTGCTGCAAAATATGGATCACTTATTATCGCCGCCAGGTGGCAGCATGGAGGCGATATTGGATTTGGTCACGTGTGTGTGTTTGCGAGCGTATCCGTCCGAGGCTAATCTCGACCAGCTATGTTAAGAGGGAAGGACCATCCCTGAACCGGGGGGGTGGGCTAAGGGTACATCCGTCACCATGCTGTGATTGCAGCTATTCCCCACTCCTCTGCATAGTACCCATGGCCATTGTAGTTAATGGTCATGGTCATTTGCATGTGAAACTGATGGTTGGTTTGGGTGTGTTGTTTATGGGGGAGGGAGGGGGGGGGACGCCTGCAGGCAGGCAGTGATGAAACGTGTCTCTCACCAGACGTGTGTCCAGATGAACCGGTTCACCTTTCTGTGATTGTCTCCCCTGGGCTACTGAGCCTGCACCAGGACCGTGTCTAGACACTACACATTCAGGTGCGAGTCTTGAAAGTGTCGTTTGTTATGCTTGCGAGTGAATCAGAGGAGACGAATTAACTGCTATTCAACTTTCTTTTTACATCTTTATTCCACAAGACAATGTGCATAATATGCCCGGTACAAACAAGAACACACAATCCAGGAGAGCTGATAACAACATCAAAAAACCAAAATACCATATGAGATGAATGACACTCTAAATAAGTTGAAAATTAAATTATAGTAACAATACAAAAATAAATAAAAATCTTCAAAGAAAAAAAAATCATTTGATATGAGGGGATTTCATCAAACATGTTTCTGCAATATTCTAAGAACCTGTTAATTTCTCTGCTGTGTGTGAGGGCAAGAGAGAGATGAGCTGAGTTAATTTCTCTGCTGTGTGTGAGGGCAAGAGAGAGATGAGCTCTGAGTTAATTTCTCTGCTGTGTGTGAGGGCAAGAGAGAGATGAGCTCTGAGTTAATTTCTCTGCTGTGTGTGAGGGCAAGAGAGAGATGAGCTGAGTTAATTTCTCTGCTGTGTGTGAGGGCAAGAGAGAGACGAGCTCCGAGTTAATTTCTCTGCTGTGTGTGAGGGCAAGAGAGAGATGAGCTCTGAGTTAATTTCTCTGCTGTGTGTGAGGACAAGAGAGAGATGAGCTCTGAGTTCGTTTCCCTGCTGTGTGTGAGGGCAAGAGAGATGAGCTCTGAGTTAATTTCTCTGCTGTGTCTGAGGGCAAGAGAGATGAGCTCCGAGTTAATTTCTCTGCTGTGTGTGAGGGCAAGAGAGAGATGAGCTCCGAGTTAATTTCTCTGCTGTGTGTGAGGGCAAGAGAGAGACGAGCTCCGAGTTAATTTCTCTGCTGTGTGTGAGGGCAAGAGAGAGATGAGCTCCGAGTTAATTTCTCTGCTGTGTGTGAGGGCAAGAGAGAGACGAGCTCCGAGTTAATTTCTCTGCTGTGTGTGAGGGCAAGAGAGATGAGCTCTGAGTTAGATTCCATCAAAAGAGGGAAAGATGGCCGTGAACCCCAAAACTTCTGTTTATGAATAAAGAATTTTCCCTATAAAATAAAAAAACCACATATGTCAGAGATGTGTTACTCATATTGTCATAGTAACAGATTATATCTTTACACTGAGTAACACTAGTGATCTTGAATACATGAAAATTTAAAGCATCCCAAAATGTCGTTGTTATTTTACACTGAAGGAATAAATGGATCCACGTTTCATCAGCAAGTCCACAAAAAGAACAAGAGTTGTCAACGCCCACATATCTGAAGACTTCACTGTATAGATTCTGTGCATAGGCGTTTCCAGCCCATTTTTGGGGGTGCTGCAGCACCCCTGAATTGAACCCCAGCACCCCTAAAATTGAAGATTTTTTTATTTTTTACTGTATGTCCATGTTTAATAAGCTGAAGAAATGTCAAAACCATATCCAGTATATGGTTTAAACGTAATATTTTAACAACAAAAATACAGCACCCCCCATGCTTCGAAAATGGTTTGATTCACCCCCCCAAATTTATCTTGCCTGGCCGGCCAGCACTCTGGGTGCTCAGCACCCCTAAAGCTCCGGTCCTAGAATCGCGTGTAAGATTTTAAAATGGTCTTCCCTGACTTTGTTAGGGATACAGAAGGTATGAGGCAAAAGCCATGTTTCCTGCCAGCTGATTTCTTCCAAATGTGACTTCCAGTAAGATTTGGGGTTTTCATCTTTACTTAGCAACGCCTGACCTCAACCTTTTTTCCCTCTTACTTTATTGATACTTCAAATACAATCAAACAGAGCAAAATAGACACACGAGACACCACAAAAACAATAGATTGAAGATTAAAAAAAACAATAACGACACAAAAGAGAAAGTAAATTATAAAAAATAAATAACAGAAAAAAATAAGTAAATAAAGGTGAGATCATATTTTATGTAAACAGATTCAGAGATTTGCAAATGTTGATCGTTTTTAAAGCCTTTGCGTTTTTTGAAGTAGAGATTGTCCTTATATATTGTTCAACTTCTTTATTAAGTGCAAAGAGTTGAGGCTTTCTGTTGGAGAATTTACATTTATGTTGTGGAGTTAGAAAACAACGAGACAGGAGACGTGAGAGTAGACGTAGTCGAGGTAGTTTACTAGCTCCAACTTAGCGTGTCATACATTCAACAACGACAGTGAACCGGAAGCGGAAGTGCATTATCTGACCCCTCGCCGTCCTCTTAGGTGAATGTCTCTAGTTATATAGATGTGGGTCACCACAATGTATATGAAACTTGGCTAAAAATAAAAGCATATTTATAAAAAAGAATGCATCACCATCTTTGTGATTAAAATTATGAAAACCAAAAATAACATTCTTATAGTAAAGGTGAAAATCAGAAAAGACAAAATCAGCGATAAACTTGTGGAAGTCTCTCCAGAATTGATAAGTGAACTGACACTGACCTGACCTCAACCGCACACGCAGCTTCCATTCAACTGCCCGTCCTGGCGCTCCTTGTTCTTCTTCTGTCCCCTCCCAGCGGTCTTTCCCCGCTATCCGCCGTCTCACAGCGCCACCTAATGGTGATGGAGTGTAGCGTCTGTAAACGCAACACCATTCCCCGGCGATCTCCGCTCAGGAGGACCGGGGGAACACCGGACGAAGGAAAAAACACCCGGTCTTGATTTTTATAACTTAATAAAGCTGGGCGAACTATTTACACTCCGGCACACGCAGCTCGGATATACTAAGATTGGGCAGCGACATGATCAAAAGTTATCAAAAGAATTTTTGATAATAATAATTTTTAAAAAAAACGAGGCGGACGTTATAAAGGAACAACTTCCTCTAGGTTGGAGACTTGCGGTCAAAACAGGAAGTGGCGAATATTCTTTTTCTTTTTTTAAAAAAAAAGTTTTTTTCCGACAATCTTTATTGAACACATTTTCACACACAACGGTGCAAACAGACAGACGATAGAAAACAAAAATAAAAAGACAAAAATAAACAAACACAAAAAAAATATATTTTACAATGCCGGCGTTTGTGTTATAGGCGGCATATTAAATTCGCCGAGTAACTTAAAAGCCTCAATAGCTGTTGTTTTTTTTGTTTACAAGATTTAATAAAATGGTGCTACAAGTGCAGGAAATTTGGATTGGTTCCTGGCCATTTTTGTCTTATGAATATGGAATTTTCCAAAAAATAATAATTAGTTGTATGACATGATATATAACACGTTATTTCCAATCTTATCTTTACTAAAATATAGCATTACATCAAACACATCTATTCCAATAGTCATCTCAAGTCTCTTTTCGAGAAAGTTGGCCACATCAATCCAGAACATTCTTGTTTTAATACATTGGAAGAATAAATGGGGTAATGCTCATTTTCTAGTCCACAAACATCACACTTATAATCAATATCTAGTTTGACTCCTTCTAACACACGCTTTAGCGGATACATTCTATGCAATTCTTGAAAGACTGTTGAATATTGTAACGTGCATGGATAAGTAGACACATTGGTCCTTGACTAACAGGTCGGAGCCTTTAGTCGACTGGTTAACGTTGTCGCTTGCGAAGCGGGAGACACAGGTTCGCGTCCCGGCCATGGCGACGGTCTCCAGATTGCCCCCCGAATTCGCTATAATGTTCTTGTGTCTGATGTGAGTAAGCCATGGATGTGAGCCGCGTGATCGTGAACGCTTCACCCAGCTTTACTGTGTTATGAAAGTAAAGACAGGGTTATGGCCAGACCGCAACGGTCGCATAGCAAACCTTTATCTTTGGGAAGTGCGAGTTCATATTAGACTCGGCCTCATTCGTGCGATGGTTCGCCTCTAGGAGACTGCGCATCCGCAGTCTGACAGGCAACACGCCTTTATTGGGTAGATATTGTAACGTGCGTGGATAAGAAGACACGCTGGCCGCTGCCTCGCGGTACTGACCCTTTAGTCGAGCGGTTAGCGATGCCTCCTGCGGTGCGGGCGGTACGGGTTCGCGACCCGGCCGCGGCACTTCCTGTGGTTGCGTGGTCCCCCGATTTCGCTACAATACGTTAGCCTGAGCGCTGCTACATATTAAACACTTTTATTTCCATATGTTCCGTTCAGTCGACTTGGGCGCTGCCCAGAAGTCTTAGCATGTCCGGAAAAACACTGATTTATCTGTCCGTTCGTGCGTGTATCTGTCCACTGCTAATCTCCCATGCACAGATCCAGACCTTTCAAAACCCTGCCTTTATACCGTATTTGAGTGCCAACTCCTCATCTGTCGCCAAGCCCGAGCAGCGGAGACAGCATCCAGATGTGGGCCACTTCAGGCAATGGTGCGGCCCTGATGGCCTCCTTCTGGCCCTGACAAAATGGATGTGAGCCTGAAGTGGCCCACATGACTTACAGCAAATATGGCCCAGATATGCCAAATCACACGTGGGCCTTTTTTTGGAAAAGACGCGGTGCTCTGGGCAACACGTGATCTGGACGTGACCCCGAAGTGGCCCCGTGTGGTAAATGGTGAATATGGCCCAAATCTCACAAAACAAACGTGGACCACCTTTGGCAAATATGTTGCACACGCGGCGTTGCCATGGCTTGGTTCTGGCCCAGATCTGGCAGACAGGAGCGGACCGCCCAAGTGCCATCATTCCACGCGGCGTGTGGGCCGGATGGAAGTGCCGGGTGTGGGCCGGGTCCGAGCCACAGCAGGTCTGCTATCTGAGGTTGGTAGGCCTGGTGGTTGGCTTTGGAGAGACCCCGCTAACAGATGGTCTCTGTATACGTCACGAATTACATCATTTATTCTAGCCGCAATCACGTGCAGCTCACGTAATAACCAGCTTATAGTCAAGCAATTAAGAGCCGATAGTTTTGGTGCATTTCTAATGTCTGTCATCATGGAGCCGTCACGCTGCTGATGTTTGGGGGGGGGTTTCTCTCTCTCCAATTTTAGAAAAATACCGAAACAATCCAACAAAGCCACTTACGTAAAGCCGCTAAAGGCAGCGAGGCGGGACAGGGGGCAGAACTGGGGCCGGCGGGGCGACATGAGGCCCACGTGTCGCCAGAAGGAAAACGTTAAACAGCAAGTTTATTAAAGCCCAGCTGAAGGGAAGCCTCCCCACCAGCTCTCATAACCACGGCTCAGTAAAGCCCTTCGTCTTGGCCCCGGGACGGGGTTTTCCAGCTCTCTCCGGGTCCTGCACGCAACCCGCTGCAGACGGAAGTCGGCCGCTCGAAGTCGGTCCGGTGAAATCGAGGCAGGAGAACCGGACCGAAGTTTCCTGCCGAAGCAGAACCTCCGAATAGCGGACATGTTCCGTCCGGCTCCCCCGGGGCGGCGCTGCGGAGCAGCAGCGACGCACCACGTCACGTCAAGCGCGCAGCTTCGTCACGGCGGTGCTTCCGGTTTGCAGAGTTTTGATTTGGAAAGTAAAGGCTGGCTCGGGAGCAGGCTCGATAGACCAGTGGTTCTCAACCTTTTTGGGGTGCTGGACCCCCTGCGTATTTTTGATCTACCCTGAGGACCCCTCCACCTGATCTTGGGGGAGGGGGGTTTGCAGTTTGATAGAAACAGTAGAAACTGCATTTTAAATTGCGTTATAGCATTTATTCACTCTTTGGGGCAAAAATAAGAGCTTTCAGTTGTAACTTAGATATAGTTAACAAAACAGAATTCTTATGCAGTAACTTTCAGACATATGTAACAAAACAGAATATGTATTCAGTAACTTTCAGATATATGTAACAAAACAGAATTCTTCTGCAGTAACTTTCAGATATATGTAACAAAACAGAATATGTATTCAGTAACTTTCAGACATATGTAACAAAACAGAATATGTATTCAGTAACTTTCAGATATATGTAACAAAACAGAATTCTTCTGCAGTAACTTTCAGATATATGTAACAAAACAGAATATGTATTCAGTAACTTTCAGATATATGTAACAAAACAGAATATGTATTCAGTAACTTTCAGATATATGTAACAAAACAGAATATGTATTCAGTAACTTTCAGATATATGTAACAAAACAGAATATGTATTCAGTAACTTTCAGATATATGTAACAAAACAGAATATGTATTCAGTAACTTTCAGATATATGTAACAACAGAATATGTATTCAGTAACTTTCAGATATATGTAACAAAACAGAATATGTATTCAGTAACTTTCAGATATATGTAACAAAACAGAATATGTATTCAGTAACTTTCAGATATATGTAACAAAACAGAATATGTATTCAGTAACTTTCAGATATATGTAACAACACAGAATATGTATTCAGTAACTTTTAACAATGCAAACGGGAGCGAGATCTCTTATTAAAATACAATAAATTACACTTGTGAAACAGATGTAATTAGAGAAAAAAGTGCTGTTACCCTTTATAGTTTAGGTAGATAAAGGTCTCAGTCACATTTGAGTAAAATAATCCTATTTCTATAAATGTCATAGGATCTTTTTTTTAAAGATATTTTATTTTCACGGACCCCTTGCAATTACACCACGGACCACTAGGGGTCCGCGGACCCCCGGTTGAGAAACACTGGACTAAAGGGTCCGACCCGTTAGTCAAGGACCAATGTGTCTACTTATCCATGCACATTACACTATCTATCTATCAACCAACCAACCAACCAATCAACCAATCAATCAATCAGACATTATTTGTATAGCACGTTAGAAAACAAATGTTATACAAAGTGCTTCACACAAAACAATAAAATCCCCCCATATATATATATATATATATATATATATAATATAATAGATAAGGTACAGAATGGCGTTTGTGAAGCGTCATACCTGGTAACGCGACGAGAATGCCGTTCGTTTTGTCCTCGCCGGAGAAAGAGTCTCTTATTCTGAAAGCCGCTAAGAGGAAGTTGGCGTTGCAAACGTCGTCATTTTGACTGCGGTCACACGCACACAAAAAAAAAACTGCGAAATCTCGCGGACGGACCAGCGCCCAGAGAACCGAATTTGGGGAAAAACTGTAAAAACTACGCCGAGCGCCGCGATGGACGAGCCCCGGGACCCGCGGGTCCCCCAAGACAGGTACGACCCCGCCGCTCCTTACTGCCGTTACCGCTGTGATTAGAGCCGCCAGGCCTCCTCCGGAGACGCTCCTGTTATTTTGCTCACATGGAGCCCGCGGAGGGAGGGAGGGAGGGAGGGAGGCTGGCCGACATGAGCGGAGGGATGGACGCCTTCCAGTCTGTCATTTTCCACACGAGTCGCCGGAGCCGCGACTCGGCCACTCGGCGACTCGTCTCCGGGCCGTCTCGGCGTTTGTCGGCGTGAGTCCCTCGCAGGACGGGAGCCCTCCGTGGCCCGTGATTGGGGGGGGGGGTTTGGGGGTACAGGGGTGGGGTTGGTTGGATCTGGGGGTCGCAACTGTTGTGAAGTTGGCAGGAGAGAAAGCTCTCGGCGGGCTTTGGTCTCCGCGTCGCACACTTGTTGTGTTTTAAGAAGAGGCCAAAGTTGATCCGGTCCAAACATACCGAACCCCCCCTCCTCCTCCTCCTCCTCCTCCTCTTCCTCCTCCTCCTCCTCTTCCTCCTGCCGCCGCCGCCGCTGTGCTAAACTAATCCAGCCATTTGTTATCCAACTGGCTGCATTTTTTTCACACCGGTGACAACCCCCCCCCCCACACACGCACGCACACGCACACACGCGCGCACATACACACGCACACACGCATACAAAAGAGAGAGTGGAGTAATGGTGTTTTACGAATGAATCACCCACTTCCCCAAAGCAGTTGTGAGGGGAAAAAACCCACAGCCTCGTGTGTGTGTGTGTGTGTGTGTGTGTGTGTGTGTGTGTGTGTGTGTCCAGGCCACTCAGTGCTCACGCGCTGACCTGCTGAGTGTGCGGAAAGACCTTTTTTTAAAACCGGTCTTGATTGTGAAGCGAATCCAACAATCTTGCTCTTTGTTCGGCCTCCTGCCGAGAGGATTAATACGGCTAATCATCCTCCGTGTGGCGCTGTCCGGGGACTGACGCTGACACACAAAGCCAGTACAGACACACACCTCGAGCCCCACTGACACCGCTTTGTGGGTCCGTCTTGGTCGTGACTGTGTGTTCTTAAACCGTTCTCGTGTGTGTGTGTGTTTGTGTGTGTGTGTGTGTGTGTGTGTGTGTGTGTGTGTGTGTGTGTGTGTTTGTTTGTATTGTTGTGTGTGTGTGTGTGTGTGTGTGTTTGTATTGTGTGTGTGTGTGTGTGTTTGTATTGTGTGTGTGTCTGTTTTTATTGTGTGTGTGTGTGTTTGTATTGTTGTGTGTGTGTTTGTATTGTGGTGTGTGTGTTTGTATTGTTGTGTGTGTGTTTGTATTGTGGTGTGTGCGTGTGTTTGTATTGTGGTGTGTGTGTTTGTATTGTTGTGTGTGTGTTTGTATTGTGGTGTGTGCGTGTGTTTTTATTGTGTGTGTGTGTTTGTATTGTTGTGTGTGTGTTTGTATTGTGGTGTGTGCGTGTGTTTGTATTGTGGTGTGTGTGTTTGTATTGTGGTGTGTGTGTGTGTTTGTATTGTTGTGTGTGTGTTTGTATTGTTGTGTGTTTGTATTGTTGTGTGTGTGTGTGTTTGTATTGTGTGTGTGTGTGTTTGTATTGTTGTGTGTGTGTGTTTGTATTGTTGTGTGTGTATGTGTGTGTTCGTATTGTGTGTGTGTGTGTGTGTGTGTGTGTTTGTATTGTGTTTGTGTGTGTGTGTTTGTATTGTTGTGTGTGTGTTTGTATTGTTGCGTGTTTGTATTGTTGTGTGTGTGTGTGTGTGTGTGTGTGTTTGTATTGTGTTTGTATTGTTGTGTGTGTGTTTGTATTGTTGCGTGTTTGTATTGTTGTGTGTGTGTGTTTGTATTGTGTGTGTGTGTGTGTTTGTATTGTGTGTGTGTGTGTGTGTGTGTGTGTGTGTGTGTGTGTGTGTGTGTGTGTGTGTGTGTTGACCGGACGGGCCCTGTGCTCTCCTCAAACTGAAGGCCAGACGTCAGGCTTCCCGGGAGTCCGGCTGTCCGTCCGGTGGTCCGTCCGGCGGTCCGTCCGGTGGTCCGTCCGGCGGTCCGTCCGGCGGTCCGTCCGGTGGTCCGTCCGGCGGTCCGTCCGGCGGTCCGTCCGGCGGTCCGTCCGGCGGTCCGTCCGGTGGTCCGTCCGGTGGTCCGTCCCTCCCTCCGTCTTCCTCAGAAAGTCTCTGGCTGGACGTCCTGAGCGTCTCCATCAGGGGTGTCACACCCCAGGCCTCCAGGGCCGCGGTGTCTGCAGGTATTTGTTGCAGCCGTGCAGCCGTGCGCTGCACCACCCGATTAAACCAGTCCCTTCCCCTCCTTGATCCAGGAGCTGAGCTCATTAGTGAAATCGGGTGGTGCAGCGCACCAAATACCTGCAGCCACCGCGGCCCTGGAGGCCTGCGGTGTGACACCCCAGGTCTCGACGCCGCGGCCTGGACACCTCCGGCTAATCGGCTCAGCGCGCGAGCGGGATTAGAGAGTTAAGCGGACCCCTGGAGGCCCGGCAGGCCCACCGGGCCCGCCGGGCCTCCAGGGAAAAGCCGTTGTGGCGTGTGTGTGTTGGGCTGTTAGACGCGGGATTAGTCCCGGACCAATGTGCCAAATATTGTGGCGATCATGTCAGATTACACCACCCGCTCACGTGCGTAGGAGTCCAACTGGGGGTCCATCACAGGCAAGTGTTGGGTGACGTAAAGCACGATATCGAACCAGGACTTCTTCCCGGATGAGACCGCTTCAGATGTGTCACACCTCATTATAGGCGACAGATTCTCATCGTCGTTTATTTAGACGACGAGGGTGTCGCAACGACGCACAAATTCCCCATACGTGTTGAGAGACGGTGGGGAGAATACCGGACTATTCCCCGCAACCGGCATCGGATCATGTTGGTCCTTTTAATGTCCTCCACTCAGGAATACTCACTCCAACCTGTCATCACACACACATGGGACACACACACACACACACACACACACACACACACACACACACACACACAGACACACACACACAGACAGGCTTACATGATTTTATATTTCCTGGGCTCAGCTTCTCGGCCGAGTTTCCTGTGCCGAGTCCAGAGACTTCCGGTGCTGTGTTATTGGACGTGGAGTGGGTGGAGAGACGGGGAAGGAAAGGAGGCGGGAGGCGGTGGTGGCTTGTGGTTCCTGCCTGCTGCTCGACATCCCAGATGCTCCGGAAAAGCAACGGACGGAGGAGGAGGAGGAGGAGGAGGAGGAAGAGGAAGTCCCACACTCCTCTCCCTTCTCTTTCCTCCACCACCATTTTGTTGACGTCTCTGCCGTCGGGAGTCTGTTGGAGCGGTCGCGGTTGTGTCGGGAGGAGCGGCTGCTGCTTGCTGGAGTGTGACGGGCAGTCGGGAGGTCGGACTGGTTCTGGTTCCTCTGATGTCTGCTTTCCTACTTACAGGACATGTCATTAGCTCCTGTGTAGCCGGGCTGCCGCGAACAACTCACCAAGCATGCTGGAGAAGTGAAAAAAGGCTTTACATTCAACAGGTAAGCTGGATCTCTCTCTGCTTTGTGTACACACACACACACACAAAGACACACACACAAAGACACACACAAAGACACACACACAAAGACACACACAAAGACACACACACACACACACACACACACACATGTTTATACTATGTCCTCGTGGGCAGAAACATTTTCAAAATCCTATTTCCGTTCCCTCAAACCCCAAAATTAACCTGAAACCTCCACTTAACACGAGATCCAGCCCAACCATAACCTCCACCGCAGCCCTCGAAGGATCCCAAATCTGAACCCGAGCCTGATTCTGATGCTTAACTTCCATTCTAGACCCAGTCCCAGCCTGAACCCGAGCCTGATTCTAATGCTTAACTTCCATTCTAGACCCAGTCCCAGCCTGAACCCCAGCCTGATTCTAATGCTTAACTTCCATTCTAGACCCAGTCCCAGCCTGAACCCCAGCCTGATTCTAATGCTTAACTTCCATTCTAGACCCAGTCCCAGCCTGAACCCCAGCCTGATTCTAATGCTTAACTTCCATTCTAGACCCAGTCCCAGCCTTAACCCCAGCCTGATTCTAATGCTTAACTTTCATTCTAGACCCAGTCCCAGCCTGAACCCCAGCCTGATTCTAATGCTTAACTTCCATTCTAGACCCAGTCCCAGCCTGAACCCCAGCCTGATTCTAATGCTTAACTTCCATTCTAGACCCAGTCCCAACCTTAACCCCAGCCTGATTCTAATGCTTAACTTTCATTCT